>NW_020884884.1:8208891-8430042 GCF_003945725.1 Corapipo altera | reverse complement strand
AACGTACCAACAAATAGCAATAAATAATTATACAGCTCCTTTAAACATTAATCTGGATAAATATTTCCTAGTTAGGCATTGAGTACCTTGTACACCTTTTGAGGAAATGAGTCCTGAATAACTCTCTAACAGCTCAGACACTAGCCCTATATTCTCAGTAAAAAAATCTAATATCAAATAGCAGATAAGTTACATGTACTTACTGGAGATTTGTAATATAGTAATTCGCCTCCTTTAAGGACAAACCACCGTCGTTTCCAGGTCTTTACTTTACCACCCATTTTTAACAGATATCCAGATTTTTCCAAAGGTTCCTGATTGTTTAGAAGTTAGATAAAAAGTAGTCAGATACACATATATACCTATATCCCTCAGAAATACGTAAAAACACACACAGATATATTAATGACTTAAAAGAATGGTAAATAATAATTATAGTATATGATGAGACTTTTAGTCCAACAACAAAAATTTTACAAGCATCAATTAACACAAATGCCGTGCACATGGGGTAACTAATTAACATCCCTATTTACAGTTGTAGTACATGATTTGCCCCAAACTATACAAAAGAATGAAGATTATGATGATTTCTGATTTTACTTTCTAATTAGTTATATTAAACTAGGAACAAAATGAATATAAAATAAATATATGTTTTTTCCCAACTTCAGGGCCTAACCTACAGACTAGATAAAGAGCACTGTAATTCAGAGCTCCTCGCAGACAAACTTTTAATGTGTATACCTGTAGAACAGAGTTCACAGTTTTTGCTCTGTGAAGAAAGCTTAAAACAATTTTCATCACCAGGCAGTCAATCCACTTGTATGTTAAGGCACTAACTACTAACAGAAGCAATTTAAAAACTCCTGGGGACTGACCAATACCCCATAATGGTTTGGTTTCTTTGACCTGTCCTTGCATCTTATGCTACTTATGATTTCTTTGATTTCCACTGATAACTTCACCTCCTTCTTGGAATGCCCTTCTACTTCCCTGAATATTCAAATAATAATTTTAATCTGCTTTTAGTTTTTCATGTGCAATCTGATACCAGACCTGGTTTCGAGAAAGGAAATCTTAAATACTTTGAATTCTTTTCTGGAGTCGTCAACCTATTTTCCTTTATTATATAGAAAGCTCACAATTACCCTCCGTTTTCCTTCAGTAATTACAGTCTTACATAGTTAACTTATTGTTGGTATGTTTTGTTATTTGTACTCATAAGGCAGTCTGTGAGTCAACAAGATTGAATATAAAGATATAAATATACATACAGCACCACGGGGGGACTTCTTCACAGAACTTCAGTACTCACATTTTTTCCATTATCACTAGATGAGGACGAGGTCTTAGGAAGTTTCTGCTCTGGCTCTGAATAGTCTGTATCTACTGAATATGCATCTGGAGGAATAGCATAGTCGCTTTCCGAGGTCACAGAAGACAGAGACGCACCTGTGGTAAATGAAGAAAGATAATTCTTTATATATTTTTTTATTACACTAGAAACAACTGAGGTCAGAACACCCATGCAGAAAGAATATCTGAATAGGATCTGCAGGCAAACACAAGTATCAACATAAATCTATCAGGAACCAAGGACTTTTTAAAATATCAGCACACTGAACTATTAGCACAGTGCTAATATCTGATTCTCATTCATAATTAAACAGTTTAAGTCCCTTGTGATTAAAATAACAAATAAATGTCTTCTATATATTATGATCTTCTGTTATATTACCACAGCTATTTTAAGGTGGGAATTAGTGCCATGCATCATACTCATTCTCTAGAAAACACAAACAGGATTTTTAATTAAACTAAGCAGCTTTCCCCCTCCCCTTTCTATCATTCGCTCTAGTATCTGGATTTCTTATGCAACTGCTTACGTATACTAAAAAGCCATGCTCAAGATTTCTGTTGAAGCTGTAGGTGACTGTATTTTGCAATGAGTATGAATTTTTATCCTGAGGTTTTCTAAAAATTTGAATTCCAGATTTCAGGTGGTTTTTAGTGTTTATTAGCTTTACTGTTGAAAAAAATGCACACTGATTTCAATTCTAGTGAAACAGCAATAAAAGTTCAAACCTCTCCCTCACTCATCATAGAAATATTTTCATATATATGAATATGTCCTTTTGTAAGGACTAGTGTTGTTACTTTGCAAGGTTATACTCTCCAAGATTGAAATGAAGAGGCCTTGTTTCCTTTGTTTCAATAATTTCCAAACTAATTTGCCAATTTTATTTAAAAAAAAAAGCTTTTCTCATTTATTGCTTTGTAAGCACCTGGGCTTTCAGAGTGGGTACTTCTCTTCTCATGTAGGATCTTTAACAACAAAAGTGCAGCAAATTAATTATGCTTCTGGTGAAATGTGTGACTGCCTAGATTTTTAAACAATGTGATCTCAACAAAGATAAGTACGTATATGTTTTGTGGTTAAGAAAGGTTTCCACACATGAAACAATGAAAGGACAGTTTTATGGGAAGAAAGCACAAACTAAAGGAATGGTTCCACTTTACAGGCACGGATATAAATTGTACGTGAAACCAGATTTTAAATTACCCAATTTGGCTTTCCTGTTGTGTGAGCATGTAACATGAGATGTGTCTGCAGCCATGACATTGGTTTTCAGTCAGCAAGATGGAGCTGCTGAGAAGCAGGAACTATGGGTCCTTTTCACATTAATGTAGCAAAACTTTAACTGCATCACTGGAAACAGGACTGGACTCCACATGAGGCTGGCACTGGGAAACTCCGACTGGACCAGCGGCTCTGTCAACCTGCTCCAGGCTGGTTGAATGGAGCTCCTGCTAACTGGGATTTTTATATGTATAATACAGACTACTGAATCATGTTATTTTACATTTCTGTAGTGGATGGTCTTAACATTTGCCCTCACAGGAATCTTAAGTCTCCTTTGGTCCATCCAGTGAAGAAATACTTGCAGGGATATAAGACTGATAATGTCACCCCATGAGGAAGCATTGTATCTTTCAATGTAATGAAGCACATTATTTCCATTCTGCAGATGGAAAACACACAGTTACCTAGAACTGTGAGATTTGTCTTCCACAAAACAGAGCACATTACTGGATTCAAGTGTTGTAACTAAATCTTTGCACGGGACCTTGAGACAATCACTGTAAAAATGGAAGAAGTCTCTTATTACATGAAGTGACAGAACCAAATAATCTGATAAGGAAACTTTTCCACCTGCTTTCTTATCACGTGAAAATTGTTTTATAAACTTGAATATATGTGGGTTTTTTTTCTGATGGCAATTAGTTTTTTTCTACATAGTTTTTACTTATCTACAGTTAAAGATCACAGGAAGCCCTTGGCATGACAGAGTACAGATAGAATGGTGTTTCTTGCTTTAAATGTACAAGTCACTTTTCCCCGAAAACAGCCAGCTACCAGATTAATGCCTTAAAAAGACATCTATAACAACAGCAATAAAAAAAAGCCATGTGCAACAGTCCTTTCTCCTGCTTGAATATTAGATCTAGGCTTTGAGAGCTGAGATAAAAGCCTAGATTTAAGATGTCCACACTGTTTAAGGAAGAAATCAGTTTCTAAGAAGATCGTGTAAACTGCCTAGTTTTCCAAACTTCCCAGAAGTTACTTGTCTTATGGTTTTGCCTACCTCGTTTCATAGCCCGAGGACTACCTGGACCACTTCTGCTTCGAGAATCAGACTCAGAAGTCCTTGAGCTGGACCGAGAGCTGTCTTCTTCCTCTGATCCCGATGACTCATCTATAAATGGGCTGTTGCTTATTTGAGTTGCTTTCTGCATAAATGAACACAACATTCTTTGATATTTTGCATAAAGGGTATCAGTCATTTCCTTCATACTGAGGCAGAGCTCTTTTGGCTTCATAATATTCAAAGCTGTTTCTTGCTTGGTTTGTGAGTTTTGGCACACAAATATTAACATGAAACTGAATTCCCTCTGCTGTCTTTATGGTCAAACACACCCACACTTCAAAACAGAAACCTGAGGTAGCTCAAGGCATGGGTCTTTCCAAAGCACAAAAGACTGTCAGAAACAAACAATGCTGTGATTACTTACTGCTGGTTATGTGACTAGAAACAGCTTTGGCACTGACACAAAGAATTTCTACATACACATGCTTTTAATTATGACACTGAACACCATGTGGTTCTGTTTAATAATTAGCAAGCCTTTGGAAAAAATCAGCAAGGAACCTAAGAAGAACTGACCTAGGCTAGTAACATTCCATAAGCAGTATTTTTTTCCCCAGCTATTTGACATTTCTATTACTTCTGGGGTTCTGTGATCTCTAAACATCAACTTACAACATATTTGGCATGGTAGTATTAAATGTAAAACAGGAAGTTCCTGGATGTGAAGCCCAATGGTATTTAAAAATTTCCTTTAAACAGTAATACAGTTACCCCTTTCAAAGTGGTATAGACAGGAGTGGTCATGTTCTTATATATCAGAGATGTATATAATCCGGATACGGAGCATGAAGTTAGTGAAACAGCACCTAAAAAAGCAACATATTCTATAAATTACCTTCTTAATTTACCCCTCAATTAACCAAATTCAAATGTAATTTTTTTTTGTGTTGTTTAACTGCTATAAAAAGCAAACTAACTCCCGAACAGTTTTAGATGGGAGATTTATAACTTTTTAGAATTTACAATGGTTTTAAGAAGCATAAATAAAATTGCAATCATGAACACAAACCTTTTTTAAATTGGAAGTATAAGCTCTTACCTTAGTACCTGTTATAGAATCTTCAAAAAGAATTGCAAAGTAAACTGGAGTGAACAATGTACAAATTCAGCACAAAATCAAGAGGTAAGGTGGACTATGGAAAAAGAACCAATAGTCTTCTAGGTTTTAAATAGCTGATAACTAAATCTTCATAAAATTATTTTAGAAGTCCTTGCTTACACATCACCATAAGAATAGAATTTTTTTTGATGAGACAGTGAACAACTAAACCACTTACTTTTATTACGAGATTCCAGGGTGAAAGCTTCAGACATCCTTAAACCAGATTTGGCTACAGCATAAATTCTGCTTTCCTATACAAGCAGAATGGATTTGATGGTAGATAATTAAAACACAACAATTACCTTTCTTCTGTTTAGCCTCCTAGTCTTTGTGCTAGTGCAACTGTGTGCTAAAATGGTTCACAAAATGACATCATCAACAGCAGCTGAAAAATGCATCCTTCTTTTACATGCCATCCCCATCATATTCATAGTCTGTTTCAACATTGCCCTGCAGGTAACTTACTTTTAAAAATACTATTATCAGGTGCCAAAGAACCTATAGCGAGAATGTTTTTTAATGGAAGATTGTGTGTTAAGAACAGAGAAATGACATTAAAAGACAGTTTTTCAACCATTTTGTGTTAGAAGACTACAATAAGAAAATCTATAATGAAAAACATGCACTAAAATATATACATAGAAAACCTGTTAATGCATTATTCATCTCTGAATCATTAATAAATCTCTTGACACTGGAACCACAGAATCAGTGAGTCTTGACACAGTTAATTTTGGATTTTCTGTAAGACTTATTAATATCTATTTTAATATCCTGACTGATGGCTTTAAAATTTTATGTGGAAATGTGATCAGTAATTTGTGTAATCTGTAGTTGTCTTCTGTCAACCTAATTGTCTAGATTGTGAGTGGTAGAGTGGTTACAGCAAGGGCACTGACACCAGCATTCTTAGGCTGTGTTGGCGTTCAGATAAATAAATAAATGCAGTCACAAGCATTACATCTTTTGATACACACACTCAAAAGGACATAAGCAACTTGGATGTGATGTGAAAAAAATTGGTCTTATCTACAAAATAGTGACTTATTCAATGGCAGAAATACTGTGCTTAAAATAAAACGTGCTTCTGAGTTTGTAGAGTTAATTCCGCTGAAGGTAATGCCCAGTCTTGTCATTAAGCAGAGAATAAGAAAAATATGAGGCAATAAAAATCTCAGAAGAGAGGCATGAAAATAAGTTAGCTTCACCAGTTGGAAAGATATCCATAATCACACTTACCCAGGAAGGAAATCGATGTAATGGAGGGGTTGGAGGTTTGTTGCTAGCACCCTTTTTTGTCATTTCACAAGGTTCCTGGACTTCAGCATTTTGTGCTTCAGTGCAGTCATAAGTAAACACTCCTTCATCACAGCCAATCTCCATTTTCTCGAAAATATCAGTATCTTCTCCATCCACCAGATCTATGTCTGTTTCCTGAGGTCTCCATGGACGTATCATGCTTATGGCATTTCTATTTCTACCAAACATTCTGTCAGAACTCAGCTGGGGCTGACTTAGGTGTTTCTTTGCTAACGGTGAATTCAGACTAAAAACATTAGGAGTCCGTAACTTAGGAGGTGGCAAATTTGAGGGAGAATTTGATGGAGTTGTGCATTGAGAACCTGCAGAAGATGCTAGAATTGGGTGTCTGGGTGTCAGAGCAGGGGTTAAAATTGGACTTGGGGTATTTGCTTCACTGGATGAGGATGAATAATCTAGCCTCTGAGATTGAAATTTCTTATTCAGTTCATCTGAAGAACTATCTTGGTCTTTCTTTTTACTTGTGAAGTCAGAGTTGCACTTTCCACCCGGATTGTTCTGGCCTTTTCTTTGGGATCCTTGCTGCCAGGAGTATAACTTCTTTTGCTGAGTCCTCTTAACACCAAAACTCTCTTCTTCAAATAGAGAACTACTGTCATCAGATGCTGTCAAATACATTTCACTTCCCACTCTACTGTACCTTGCATTCTCTTCAGATGTGTGGCTTGAAAGAGTCGATGCACACCTGGATTTCAGTCCTTTATTGTCTCCTCCATCCTCATCTGAGCTCCAGTCACTCCCGGTAGTGCACGAGTTCTTTGACATGTCACTGTCTATATCTTTGGATGAACAGCTTGTTCTCACAATTTTTTTCTGCTCTGAACCAGAGGAACTTTGTTGCAATGACTTCTGACCTTTATTTGTCTCATGTACAGGACTATCAAAGGTAGTTTCCAGGATATCCTTCTCTAGAGGAGAAATATAATGAACATGAGAAAATTACTTTAGCAAACTTGACTGATAAAGGGTTTAGTCATCGTGTCTGAGAATAGTAAGTAGGTAATAATTTCAAATGTGTAAGCGTATTTAAGATTTTTAATACTGTAAATAATAAACACTAAGAACATTTAAAAATTTTTTAATGTGACTGAAGTTGCAATTATGTTTGCCAAAAAAATGTAATAAACATTACTCAAAGTTCTAGCTGAACTACAAATGGCGATAAATGTAAAGATAAGCAGACTGGAGCCATATTTTAAAGTAACCATAAATGGACGAAAACAAACAAACAAAGAAAAACAACAAAAAGCTGAAGACTTAAAAGGGCATACAAATTTAGCTGCTTTATTAAATCTAGGGAAAATTCGAAATTAATAAAAGCTTGTCAGAAAAGATTTGCATTAACAAATTGAGTATTCTGAGCATTTCTACAGTATGTATCCACATAAATTTCTTCTGCAAGTTATTATTGTATTCACAGTGGTGAATGCTTAGGATAAGGATATACAAGAGAGGCTCATGGAAAATACTTAAGGAAAGATGCTGTATTAAAATAGCTTTGTTTCTGCTGTTCACTTTTACCTGGTTTTGCAAGAGAGAGCTATAGCTTGCAACGCGTTAGTAAGGCCTGCATGCTGTTGAGTTAAAACAGATGCAAGAACTAGGCTTTTTCTACACAGACACTTGGGAAGGTTAATATTAAATAGCTGTATGAAGTTAAATTGGATTGGGTAAGCCAAAGATTTTGATTTAGTCCACTTGAAAGTAAGGAAGTCCCCAAAGTTGATCTGTTTCAATCTAGGCAGGCCTAAGGTTCTATTTTTTATCCTTTTGCTTAAAAAATTACTCTTACTTCAATTCCCTCATCTATAAAAATGTAAATAATAATACATAGCCATCTTTATAATGAATTTGATGTAATATAAATACACAAACTATTCAGTTTCTGAGTTTTCAATTTCTGATTTTCTACGGACCTCAACTTGCCATTTTAGATACCACGACTAACTGTGGAGAAAACACTGAGGTCATAAATAGCACTGTGGGATTCAAGTAGAGGACCAGAGCAACAGTCTCCTTCCTGAGCTTTTGTTTTCTTAAGGAAAGTAGCAAACTGTAATGGACTTGTTCATGCCTGTAACAGCATGACAGCATGCCAATGGCAGTACCATACATCTGGGTTTGTCAGGAAAATTGTGTGAACTGATCTCCTTCTTCAGACAGGAAACCCTGCTGCTCTCTTCAGTTTCTTCTGACCTTCATCATACTGCTGAAAAATTACTGAGTTGATCTTGTTGAGTTAGGGCATAAAACTAACACTTTGACACCAGTGATAGCATAGCAAAAGCATACAGAAACTGGATTTAGGTGAGACTCTGCCCTATGCAGGCATAAACACATAACAGCTTTGCCTGGTGGACTGGCAGCCTTAAACTCCTTATGCTACTATGGAGCAAACCTCGGACAAGTCAGAGTCTTCCCTTTGCAGCCAAAGCACCCATCAGTCACTGTGTGCTGCCAAATAATGTATCAGTGGTGTTACAAAGACTCTAGTGCTCAACAGGATTTCTTCCTAGTAATAGAAGGGTAGCACTGAAGAAGGAGAGAGTGCTGTTAGGCACTTTGAAAACAGCTGGTTTGGATACACTGACATAGCTGCCGATTTCGGTTTTCCACTTGTGTCAGAATAAAATGGCAGATTGGTGACGAGGTACCTGGCATGTTTTTGCCTTCAGTGTAGTCTGGCTCTTTAGATGAAGACTTGCTTATTTCTTCAAACTTAGGAGATGGTTGAGGACTTCTTGCTCTATTTGAAAAGCATCCAAAAGTCAAACCGCTTAGTCGCTGACACTCTCCAGGTTTTTGTGTCGAAGTAACAGATTTCTTGCCAGTAACCTCTGAAGAATAGTAATTCAAAAATCTTGTGTTAATGAGATACAACAAGCTATGCTCTCTTTACTTTGCAGTGTAAAGTTGGTTTAAGGTAATTAAATTTCAGGAAAAAAGGTAATAAAAAATTTATTATGGGAATAAAAATTTATCTGATAACTCCCCATATCAAAAGAAACCCAGAGCTACCTTTCTAGTTCTTAAAATTTGATTTTAACATAGGAAGAAAAAAAACCCTAACAATTTCACAGTACTAAAACATGCACTTAATAAAGAATGAAAACCTAGTGGAAATACCTGATTTTATGCTCCTATGACTGAAATTAAACCTATAGGTTGTTCTAGGATATTTAATTTGGAAAAGACTGTAGAACAATAGTATTAAGATATGTGATGGTCTTCCCTTTAGATAAAAATATTAAGAGGCTCTGTAATAGGTGCTACAGCAAATATAGAAGAGTAAGTTCCTAGTTTAGAAGGAGATGTGGAGGACTTCAAGAGACAGTGAAAACATAAACTGGTGAACTGCCTCAAGAATATGAAATCTGTCCTTAGGGACTGCTATTCTGCCAGAAATTGATATGAAACAATGCTGTCCATTCCTGCTCGTAAAAATCGCTGTGGCAGATCCAGGAACAAAAGGCCCTTACACATACCTGTAAACTGCTTAAAACAGTACCAAATTTCATAATTTATAGCCTGTCACCAGCATGGACATTGCAAATGGCAATAAACTTCTTAATATTTTTGAGTAACTGTTCAGTAACTCTGTGTTGAAAACCAGCTGACAATTTCTTAGGGTCTCAAAAAGCCTTTGAATAGATCTCTCAGAAGAGAATGATTAAAGCTGAAGTGTACAGAATTGCTACTGATCCAAAAATAGCAAGGAAGTAAAACAGTCCAGTTTCTTCATTAATGGAAAGGTGCAACTTAGTTTAAAAGCTTCCTATTGTATATGTATATATTTTGTAAATATTTATATTTTCATATATTATGCATATTATATGTGCATACACACACATATCTACACACGTTTCTAAATATCTGTGTATTTACGTGTATATATGAGATACATTATCAAGAGCTGAGGGGTGGGTAGCAAACTAACAAAATTTTCAGATTGTAGTAAGTTGTCAGATCAATCAAGTATGGATAGGACTGTGAACCTTCAGACAGACTTTCAAGAAAGTTGGTGAACAGGCAACATGGTGGCAAATAAAATTCAGCTCTGATTAAACTGTGATTCAATGTGAAATAATGTTCTGGGGAGGGGGTATTCCTCTTTCTTCAGTTTACATTTTATGATTTTTAAATTTACTATATCCACTTGAGGAGGAACCTGGTAATACTATGGCTGAATTAAGATTTTGGATCACTGTAATCAAATGTAGAAGAATGTGATTAGAGTTCTGATTCCCAACAGACCATTTGCTAGAAAAAGCAGATGCAGACTGACATTCATGTATTTCTTAACAGTGGTAAGACCACCTAGCTATAAAGAAGCGAAAGCAAAGATCTGTCATTAATTCAGTATAATCTTACTACTTGCAGAACCTCTCAAATTACAGAGATACCTGTTCACTCAACAAAAAACAGTTGTGGCTTTTCAATAAAATAATATAGTATTCCTTTCTAACACCTTCCTGTAAGTCACTCTGATGTCAATTCATAGTATCTGAAATCTTCGTGTTTTCACAGAATATCTTCAGTCACGTAGATGCACAAATTAACAGAGAATAGAAAGAAGTATGCCATATAGAGAGAAGTTTTTAAAAGATTTGTACATTTACCTTGCAGTTTAGATTGTACTGTTTTCATCTCTTTGGTTTGCTTTTGGTTGATCAAGCGAAGGTTCTGATTTTCCACCTCTAACTAAAAGCATATAAATGTAATCTCATCCATCAGTGAAACAATTTTTAAAGTCATTACATTGTTTAGATTTTCTCTGAATTTCTGCCTATGTCAGGATAGAACTAGTTCAAATAGTAACCTCCTCTCTGCTACTTCTCTTAATGCCAGTCCAGGCATTTGTTTATTCCGAACAATGAAATTCCCTGCAATGATTATTTGCTCAACTTCTGTTAAAATCATTCCCATAGCCAAGTAAACCCAAGACTCCTTTAAAAATCCTTAATAAATAAGAAAAAAATCTGCACTGGAATTTTTAATAAAAGCAGAGGGCTAGAATTGCAAACTTCTGTGCCACTTGGCAAACCCAAGAGCAAGCAGAGGGAATGATGGTTCTAATGCCTCCTACCATCCTACGGCAAAAATTTTTTAAAAAAAAAATATATAGGTGCCAACAAACTTTATACAGAGCAAAAGTCTTTCTACAGGAAGAAAAAAACAACAACCCATTGCTGCAGCCCACTACTGGGAGGTAAAAGATGTTGATTCAAACTCCTGCTTCAAATTAGGCAGAGACTTGAATCTCAGTATCCCCTATGACACAGAGGGGAACCATCAATTCCACCTCCCACTGAGTGACAGTCACATATGTGAAACTAGCTTGAGATTCTCAATGTTTCAAACTAAGTAAATAGTCTGAGTCATGCTTGATTTTGTCCAAACTTTTTCAGGGTAATTTTGGCTAAATTTAATGGTATTTTTATTAAATTATTTCAAAAACTCCTCTCACAGGCTAAATGTTACTTCTAGTTTCTTACTATGAAAATAATAATTTAATTGTTTTTTCAACTAGAGTGAGTATAACTTCCAGTTAACCACAACAGAGTAGGATTTTAACTTTTATGGGCAACTTTAAATTCTGCACACAAGGAGGAGAAAGCACAGCTGCACACGAAAACTGACAGCCTTAGGCAGAGCTAAGACATGGTTATCTTACCACAGCAGAGAAAAAAAGGACACAACAGGTCTCTTGAGACTAGAGCTGGTGCCTCTGAAACTATTCATGACTAAGAGTACTGTGGGCATTGTGAAATAAAAAATGATCAAGTCCTTTTTTCTGCCAGGTCCCAGCAGAGTTGGTCAGCTTTTTGGGGATTATTCACACTTCAGGCATCTGCTTGAGCAAGCTCAGTCTGCCAGCTAAGCTCTCTGAATTAGTGGAGAAGTTGACCTTTCAGAGAGCAGTTCTGGGCCCTTTCTCTATAAAGAGGACCCAGACATACTAGCTGACCAAATCAGACATCAGAATTTAAGTGACATGGACCTCTGCTTTCTGTGCCAGTGTTTTAATTTTTCCCCTTTCAAGCAAATAACTGTATAGGTCAATAAAACTGGGAAGACTTTTTATTATTTTTTTTTTTCTATGGCACAAAGGCCTTTGACAGCCAAAAAGTCTAAGGGATATCCAGTCACAACAGTATATTTTCTGTGTAAGTATTGTAGCAAGAGTTATACCTCATGAAGCTTGACTGTCACCCATTCTTTTATTTTAGCTGCTTTTTCTTCTATGATTTTTGCTTCTTGCAGTCTTATTTGCTTCTGGAAAAAATTGACATAAGCATATTTTTCACTGAGTAATATAGTCTGCCTGAGTAGTATCTTCAGACACAAATCCTAAGATTGCTTGAAGTAATTCAAGCTCCTGGGCAATATGCAAAATTGCAACAATGATTTTCAAAAAACAAGGAATAGGGCCTTCACAGAGGCTACTGTTCCTCTTTCCTCTAGGAAAAATGAAAGCTCTTCAGGGGAGACAGTGAAGAGGAAGAACCTCTTTCCCCTCTTAAAAGTTAGATGTTCTTTCAAAGGAATCCAGGGCATGATTTCCAAATGAATAAACATTATTCACATTATATACTTCTCATGGGAACCTCTTTAATCAAACAACAGAAATAATGTTTAACTTTTCTGTCCTCTACTGATCTTAAATTTTATTTTTCTTTTGTATAATTAAGAATGGAATTGATGTTCCTCTTTTGTAACACCGTTATTTCTAACCTGTTCTTCAAGCTGTTTCTCCAATTTTTGTATTATGTCATTTTTATCTTGTATCAGGATCTCCAGATCTTGACATCTCTTATACAGCCTGGTTTCTGATTCACTCGTTTGAACATTTGCTGCTTTTAATTTTTCTTCCATGACCTGCACCTATTTGGAAAGTCAAATATAAAAGTTTAAGAAACATAATACTCCAAGTCAAAGGTAGTAATCTAAACAACAAACAGACTGTTAAAGTCACCTCCACACTTAGATTCAAGTTTGCAATGCTTTGAAGCTTATTTGAGAAGAAATTCCACAGTTCATTATGGCTCCCTATGCATCTAATATCAACAGGACTGGCAAAACATCGAAAGACCTTATACAGATTTCATTAGTATCTCTAAGAGGCTTCTAGTTTTGTAACACACACTTTTAGAAATGCCAACATGGGAAGAATGCAATTTATCTACAGGGAGCTGTAGTTAGGCTTGATAAACAATGTTTTAATAAATAAACAATTGCACACTGTAAAAAACCTCAGCAGGTTATCAGCAGCATTCTAAAAAATGGCTTAAAAGTACTTGGCTTGTAGTCAGGAATGTTTTCTAACTCCAAATTAGTACATGAACATTTTTATTCTTATAATTTTCAGTTTCTATCTGTCTCAGAGTAAGATATGGGAATACCAGAGATATGTTCATAAAATGTCTACAGGAGATATATCTGCCATTTGGAATTGGAAAGCAACTTCGGTTAAATATTTAGCCATGATCTCATTCTTTAGATGATGTAATTTCTACAAGAGGAACAAACAACATAGAATAGTCCTATTTAGAGCCTGTATTGGATAGCCTTGTTTTATTTTCTTACAGATCTTATAGAATAGGTCACTGTTTTTCATGTGTGCACACATATCAAAAATTCATGGTGCATCAATGAAGAAGCTCATTACATGTAACTATTTTTGATTTGTGATGTTAGCTTTGACTTCATTGACCTGAACTGGACAGCGGGCAAAGAAAGGTGTTAGAAAATCTCTGTTAAGACAAATCAATAGATGTAAAAGAAACTGTCTTCTCCTTTTTCAGAAGAAGAAATAGTAATTTTCTGAACTTCACTTCATGCACACAGTATCACACACATAGCTGTGAGAGATATTTTACAATATACCTGCTGAAATGCTCTCTCTGCTTGACGATCAGCATCTATAACTTGTTTCTCAAGCTGCTGCATCTGTAGACATATAAAAATATATAGTAAAAAGGCCATGCCTTTCTGCCTGTTGCCAGAAGGGTATTTTCATGATCTGTTTTCAAAAAGGAAAGAACAGGTTGTGGGCAGGAGCATAAAAATAGGATAAACAGTGCATTGGACTGGAAAAAGAATTCTTCATCATGGCTGTATTAAAACATTGTAAAGACTCCTCTACAGAAAAAAAAAAAATCAAGTCTTCTTCATAGTATAATTTTGTGGCTGTTATATGACATACTGTTTTTCTTCTCTGCTATCAGGAGTAGAAATTCCTTCGTCAATAGCCCTGAAACTTTCCTCATGCAGGCCCAGAGTCTTAGAAAGTACTAAGCTCCTTCATGTCCTTCCAAAATTGGCAGGAGTAAAGGGTACTTGGCACATAATACAATTTGGACACTAATTCTTCTGAAGTTGACAAAGTCAGCTCTTTGGACAAATATGCTACGAGGCCTATCCCAGACTTTTCCACCCTCTGCATGATGAAGGCAGGATGTGGCAGAAGGGTCACAGGTCACAGTGGACTGAGGTGCTCCACAGGAGCAATGCATGAAGACAGAAAACAGTGTGACATGGAGGAGTTCAGGTCACCTCTGAGTGGGGGGAGACCCCGATCTGTTACTTTATAATGTCACCTAATGAATCACAGGCTCAACCTTTGCCCAGGGCCTTGGAAAACCCCTGCATTTTACATTATTTATTTTGAAGGCTTTCCCAACAGAATATGGAACAGAAGAGGCCAGAGAGATATACTTTGTTTACATTTTGTTATGTTTTGTTAAGAGCTCTCTAATCTAATTTTAGTGACTTTTAAAAAAAGTAAACTGTGTAACTGTTAACTGAAGTAACACTTAAAAGTGCATAAGGTACTCCATGATTTAAGGACTTGCTGGTTCTCAGGAGAGACCTAGCTGAGACCTCAGTTCACCTGAAGAAGATTCAAAATCAAATAATTAACAGGGGATACTCAGTATTCAGATTGAAAATTGTTCATAGAAAAGCATACGATACAAATAATGCAAATGAAAACCATTTATTCCTTCTCCAGTTTACTGCATGGCTTTAAAAAAATCAGTTTCATCCTGTCCTGTTTTTACTTTATTTCTGGCATCTTTCGGTTTCTTTTTCACTCTCCATCTCTTTTTTTTTCTCTTGCCAGTTATGTTGTCAATCACATGGAACTTTTAGCACCTCATCCAGACAAAGACACAGAGTCATCATTTTGTATCAATCAATAACTGAAAATGGAGAAAATGGGTTTTCACAAACATTAAAAAAAAAAAAAAAGACTGGCTTTCTAGTACTTTCTCATGCAATACAAAACCCCAAACTCTACATCATAATACCATAACACACCACTGATACAAGAGCAACAAACATTTCACAATCCACATGGTTATGGTCAGGTCCCCGGTGAGTTGTTTTGCAAGAACACTTCTAAGGATATGATCCTCCCAGTCATTCATGTGCTAACAGTCCAGGCAGATGGACAGGGAGATAAGCTTTCTTTGTTCCCCTCTGGCCACATGTATTTAATTTCATATTTATATGACTTCATATGGAGATTTTAACTTTGAGTTTAATTTTTAGAATTTTGAATTCCAAGGTTGCTGTCCATCTGTCTTTTCTGGTTTTACATTCAAATAGAAGTGGGGTTTGCAAGACTTACTTTAATATAGTTTTTCTGATATTTTTTAGTGAGTTGAGGATTCAGAAATCAAGGTTATTTCTGCATATATGGTCAATTAACATTCTACTGTAGTAAAAGTACTATGTTAAACTAAGTGCAGCTATTATATCAATAATGAACTAATGTTCTGTAATATTATGACTCTTAATGTTGTAGAATATTATGAGAGAAAAGTCCTTCAGATATTTATAATGTGAAGTTCATCATTGATGAATAGACAGTTTTCCATCAACTTTCACAAACAAACAAGTTGTAAATGTGACTGACAATTCATTTATGTCCTGTACATACTTTCACCTGTAAAGCAATATCAGAAACCTAACAAATTTAATAAATGAAATTAAAACCTCAAAATGTTGCTTGCCAGGTTCACTCTGCTGCCACTGCAGCTCAGCTAGCTCCAGCTCAGCTTAAACCTGAAAACAACTAGTCTCTCTAGCAATATCTAGTTATCACTGAGTCGCTGTACAAGCATTTAAGCAGTAGTGTTGCTCTTCTACACAACGGTTCAAGTTCTGGATAATACAGTGCACTAAAGACCTAAGTTCCTTCTATGTTTGCACACTGAAACTACACAATGCACCTCTTGCTAGGAATATATACTGTTGCGCAGGACTAGCAACATAATAGCATATTCATGTAGACAAAGAATATGATTTGAATAAAGCTGTTGCTAAGGTGAATGTAAAGCTAGGAGCCAAAGAAGCTGAGAGAATTACCAAGAGAAAGGTCATTCAGAGATTAAAAATGGAAGAACAAGGTTTATTTTTGCTTCTTTTACAGTTAACTGTAATTTCAAGAAGGTATGCTAAGAAGCTTTGCATGGTCTCACCATACAGATATGTTAATCAGCTTCCGGGCAACAACCAAATGTGAGATTTTGTTTGCAAAATTTTTAAGGGTCTTGAATTTATTTTGGGAGACTCCTGTAAAAGAAAGCAATCTATATTATTCAGCAAGAATGGAATACTATAGTTACCAAATGGGAGCACTTCTAGTAAAGTTAAATTGGCCGGCATTTCAATAATTTGATGCTACATAATAATTACTGAGTCCTGATTTTCCCTTTATTTAGAGTTTATATAGACTTGTTTTGCAGAGTCCTGTAATAATAAAGAAACTTAAAAAATATATTTCCCCCATATGCATAAATAATCTCTAAACAATACACAAAGTGGTTTGGCCTGAAAAATTAGATTTACATCTATATTCTGACTGCTTTGCTTCTTTATAGGTCTGTGAAGTTAAACAGAAAAAATGATTGCTTTAGGATATTATTTATTTATTTATTTATTTATTTATTCTTTATTATTGCTTTAGGATATTCTGAAGGCTATAAAACTTGTAGGGCAAAAGACTGGAACTGGTTCCAAAGGAAGGATTTCTCTTCAAAAACAAAACCTAACCTAAAACCTTCTTAAATTGGTGGTGAGTTTAATAACAATGATCACAGCACTACTGAGAGAGAGATGAGAGAAGGTGAATATTTGTGATTGGGTTAATAGCTAATTGTTTAAATCAAGTTATGCTTTGAACTTGTCAAGAATGAAATGCAGTGGTAAATCCCCCTTACTCAATGACTGTGAAGACAATTTCAGACCATGGATTGATAGCTTATCCTTAAATAAAAATGGAAAAAAGCCAACTTAAACTCACAATGGAGGTGGCAGGTAACTGCCACATTTAGAGGCAAAGGTCAAGTGTGCTCTATGTATGCAGAACTCTTACCTATGGCTGCATCCTGAATATTGATGACTAACTCTGACTTTATACGGAACATGATTTGAAAAACAGAAAAGTCTGTTGATTTATACCTCTGTCCCAAAAACTTCTTTCTAGATACATCTATGGAAATTTCCAGCATCACTGGGTCGAAATGTTATGTATCAGCTGATAGGCTAGACATTGCTTGAATGAACTACAGTCTGTAAAGTGAACAGACATAAAGTTGGCTTCCCAGGGCAAACATGCAGGGCCATCATATCATTGATAACATCTGGCAAGAGAAGTATATTCAAGCTTAATTTTCTATAGTGTCCTGGATGAGGTAACTTTAAATAAAGAGGTTCAACAAACCTCTTATAAGGAATATTCTTGTTACCCACATCAGATTGGTGCAAGTTCTTCCCAAAATTCATAAAGAAATCCAGAGATGTCCTGTCATAATATATACTGGTTTTGATTTTACAGTTTTAAATATAAAGAAAAAATGTTTTAAGCCCATGACAAAAAGTACATGCATGCTGACTAAAGAACACTATCATTACAGAAGAACAGACTGCTATTTTAACCTGCACTTTCTCCTTCTCTCTTTAGGTGAAAAATCCTCTTACAATTTTCAGAAAATGCATTAGTGCATGCTGCATCAATTATCTAAGCTATAGAAAACAGTATCTATTGTTAGAAACAGATTTGTTTTTAAACTTACTATGGAAATAACCACTCTACATCTGACACTCATCAAATTGAGCTATTTTTGTTCAAAAACGAACAGAGAAATGCCACATATGAATACTGAATTCTTTGAAGAAACATGGCAGCAATAAAAACCAAGAGGTGTACTGCCTTGGAGGTCTGGGCATTGAAGCACAACACATAGTTGCTGGGAATTTTGTACAATACAAAGGCAAATCATACAGTGATTCTTTTTCAAAGGTCACCTGTAAGTTTCTTGACTGTATTCAGAAATGTTTAACATATATATTTTTATGCAAGTAAAGAAATTTTCATTTGATTAAAGTACGTATTGCATGAAAACACCAAAGGGTATAAACTCAAAAGTCATCACTCACAGATTTCAAAAATACTCCTTCTGTATGCATATATATGTATATTATAAATGTATGTTATGTATAAGAACAAACTCCTAATTTTTTATCCAAGTCAACTTTCAATGTAACAGCTTGTCCTATTCACGTTTGAAATTTACATTATAATCAGTACATAATACACTTCCTCCTAGTTTTTAATATTATAAACATCACAGTTGCATCAGATAGAAAAGGTGGAAATCTTTTGAAAAAAATATAGGAAAAAATATGATCATTAATGAACAAAGAGAAAAACATCTTTTCTCTGTATGCTGATAATAGGTCCAAGTTTTTAAAAATGAAAAATGAGTTAAAACCTAATGTGTCTGAAGCAGAAATACAGTCTGTCTATTGATGAGCTGCAGAACTTCCACTGATTTGACAATGGTATGTTTAGAGTCTGTTTTTTTCCTTGTATTTCAAATTTTCAATTCTTCTCATCTGAAAAAAAAATCCCAAACCATCTGTGGTTGTAAAATAATGTCCCACATAAAAAAAAGAGTAGTAAATCTGACCATTTTTAGATTCAGTGATTTGGTCCTCACATGACCTAGGACTTACCAAAACCACAGAAACATAGGTATACGGTTGCTTCTATAAATAAACAAATAGGAGAAGCAATTTAGAGATAAACACACCTACAACTGTCTTTCAAAGGTGCAAGTAGATATAAACAGATGATGAATAAACATAAGCTGGCAATTAGAAGACCCTAATTTTTCACACTGAAGAAAGAAGTTATAAAGGCAAAAGATCTGGTTTTTTTATCTCATGCCTGGTAAGTTTATAAATGGTTTAAAGAATATGCCTGTCAGCTATTTCAGAGCACTGCATGTGACCAAGATTTCCCCTTTTGTTTCTATACTCCTATGTTTAGACCCAAATATTTCAACAAATCTCTGCATTTCCATAAGAAAAGTCAGTACTCCTTAAAAGCAAGTAATCTGCTTGCCGGTGGCTTTGACAACCACCAGTTTTCATGGTTTAAAATATGTTATGCCTAATCCATACATGTATAAAGCCTTGCATATATTTGTTAGTTAAAAGCAATGGTAAAACTGTTTTAGAAGCATTGCTTGCTCTTTTTACAAAAAGGTCTCTTTTTTGGTGGTTTAGTTTAGGAAAATACAGTAATATTCCTCCTACTTCTGTAACTCATTTATTAAAAAGCTGACTGGGTATGTTACATCCATATTTTCAAACATTATTCCTTCTGTCTTGACATTTCTCTTCTATGTATTATGTATTTTCCATAAGGGCAGTGTTAAATCTTTATAGATTACAACAAACTTCAAAATACGACCTGACTAATTAAGCCATATAGATGAAACACCTAAAGAACAGAGATGTAAAATAAATATATTAGTATTTCACAGGAAAAATAAACAAGAAGATAATTTGTAAAGGAGGAATGAGCACATGCCTTGGGGAAGAAATACTTTGTTCTTTACTGGTTGATTGTTTTTTTATCCCAAAGGAAAACAGTAATTAGAAAGACTTATCTTTAATAGAACAGCTTTGCATTTTAACTATTTAATAGAAATATATTTTGTCATATAAATCTAGGAAATGATACCTCAGACTCACCTATATTTATAAAATTAAATATGCCTTCAGTGAAAAATGAAATTGAATATTTTGTCACAACAGCTTCTCCCTAGAACAAGACAAAACCTATAAAAATATTACTCAGCTTTTTAGTCATCAAAATGAAGAATTGCTTTCTGTAGCTAAGCTTCTTTTTGCCACAGATCTCCCCAAAAAGGCTAATGCTAAAGGCTGAGTCTCCATGGGGCTCAAATGTTCTTTAGGCTACTCACAGATGAAGCATGGTGAGTTTTCTTGACTATTTTACTGGTTCATAATATATGAAATTTTACTGTTTGTTATTATTTCCTACATGAAAAAAAAATCTTTAGATGAAAGATTTAGTTATCTGGCTTAAATCTCTAAAGCTACAGCCTTATTTTTTCCTACAAATCCCATCTGAATGCCCACCTAGGTTATGACTACTGCAACGCACAGATTAGTGCTAACAACCTGTTAGTTTGCAAGTTGCTATTTTTCAGAGCACTCCCATGTTTCTTCTTCTCCCGTCTTCTTCATTTTCAATACCAATTAAAAGGGAAAAGGCTACAATTCTTCTCATGAATAAAGGAGTGCCATAGGACATTTGCATATTCTTATGCAAATCTGCCATCTAACCAACTCCATTTTATCTTCCTCTATCACACTGATATATGGAGAGTAAAACCAATTTGTTTCTTTGATATAAGTTATATATATTATATATATATATGTATGTAAGTCTACACACACACACATATATAGAAATATATGCTTCTGCTTCTTCTGCAGATGGCTAATAGTTCTACAGTCTTCATCACAATCCTGTTCACTTCTAACTACAGCAACTTCTGGCACTGCTCTCCTAAATAGGCAAAAGGCACTTAACTGCAAGTTCCTCTTAACTCTCATTTTTAGCAATTCAGCTTATTCAGATGAACTGTGCTTAGCACAAAAGCCTTTCTTTCCTTGGAACAAAACAAAACTTCCAAAAATTATCAGTCTCTATTTGCTCAGTTTCCAAAATGATCAGGCTCAAAATTTCTGTCACTCTCCATGATGAAACCAGTTTTACCACTGAGTTATATTTTAGTTCTTTCAGCATGATTTTAAGAATTATTTGTCTCAAAAGGTTTTCCTAGTGGCCATTAAGTAGGTGAAAAGTACATATGAAAAAAAACAATCTTTCACATCTCAGTTGAGTTCATTGTAGTAAAATTAATGATTTCTTCTGGAAACTATATAAATTAAAAATATAGAACAGAAAAGCCCAGAGGGGGAACTCTTCCAGAATTGGTAATCTAGGCCAGCTGCCAGTAAATATAGACTTAAAAAAGTTAAATTCAGCAGTGGGATTTGAGGAGGCAGTGTAGTGAAGGACAACTGAGCAGCATGCAATGTTGGCTGAATAACTGCACTTTTCCCAATGTCAGTCATAGGACTCTCCTAAGCCTGGTAAAACACTAGGAATGTTCACTCTTTCTGGCTGTCATCTTTTCCAACTCAGATCTTGTCTTGATAGTTAAATTGCACAGACACAATCAAATATAATTCGGTAGACTGCCACTCTAGCACAAACAGACTCTACCCTAACATCCAAAATCTTGAAAGAAGTGAAGATAGTTTAGCAAGAGGGACAAAGCACTTTGGCAAGCAAAGGAAAAAGAAGTCTCACATAGTGCTTAAAATGAAAAAGAGAAACATATCAAGAACTGCTTGTTGATCTGCTTGGTTTTGTATTGATCATTGTATTGCAATTGTGGAAATTCTATAGCTCTGTCTCACTGAATTGGGACTTCTGATTAGAGCCACAACATGAACATCCATCTGAAACAGGGGGCCTGTTTTCATGCCACTGCCTGAGAGGATTGCTTAAGAATTAAAGGTACCACTCACTGCCAACATTTTACAAATCGAAAACTTGACTGAAATGGAATTTATTAATGAAACTAAAGGGTATAGGAAACAGATGTTGAAGGAGCAAGAGATTCCTGAAATATACGTAAGGCTGCATATTGCAGTTTGAAGACAACAGATATTTAAAGCCTGAAAATACTCGCCAAGGGAATGAAAATTAAATGTGTAATTTCTAAGAGCAAAAAGAGTTTTCACCATGAAAAATGGAGAAAAAACATCTTGTAGCTCCTAAAAATGGAATGCTAAACAAATATTAGATTGGCTAAGAATCTGCACAGGTGGCTGCCCACTATCACAGCTTCCACGACTTCTACAAACTTCCCCATCTCAGGTGGGCTGGAATAGAACTTATGACCTTGTCTCTGTACCACCCAAGGGAAGATATTAATCCTCTGACCTCACAGCAAGAGCTGTGCTCTTCATGCCATTACCCAGCCAGGCCTCTAGAAGAGCAGCTAATTTATTGCTTCCTGAGTTCTTTTTTTTTTTTTTCATCTTCGGCCTCCTTAGAAAGAATGTAGTTTTAAGATGTACAAAAACAACAACAAAAAAACCCTCTACTGTTATAAAACAGTATAATAGAAAAACTTAATAATAGACAAGGCATAAAAATGAAACTATAAGAAAAATGTGAAGGTATTAAAAAGGTGTAAACAGACCTAAAACTCTAGCCATAGAAATTTTTATTCTCTTTAACTCTTGTTGCTTTCTCCTGTATCTTCTTCATTGCATCTGAATGTATTTTCCATGACAAGAAGTCTTTTAAGAGGAATGAAATACTGAAAAATAACCTTCATTTGAATAATTTTGGTTCAATGGTACTTTACTCCCTTTTAGTTTACCTTTCATAATCCTTTGAATGGAAATACTCATTGTGCTTTTTTTACAATTTTCATATTGGCAATCACTGCCTAAGTCAAATGTGTTATAGACTTTGCCTCTGAAAACATTAAACATGAAATTGTCATGCCAGAGATAACAAAACATACTGCATCTGCTTAATTTTCAAATGTCAAATGACATACCATAAATAGGACTGCGAAATGAATAAAAATACAATGGGACTTGGATTTAGCTGTTGGTTTGTAAGACAAAGTCTGAAATGTGTTATGCTTTGGAATATGTAGGAAATAGTATTTGGCCTAAAAGTTGGTTATCATTCCATTTTCATAAACTGCACAGAAAGTATAAATATTATGGCATTTGTCGTCTACACACTTGGTTGCCAGCTGAGCATGTATACAGAGAATATCCAAATGGAAGGTTAAAAGCAAACAAATCAATATACATATGAAAATAACTTAAAGCATAACATATTGACCCTCAGCACTGAAGGAAACAAACTTGGGAGATGTTCATGTGAATGTTGAGTATTACTGGACAGCCCATAATGCAACATTTGGGTTAGTGCCATATTCCGTCCTTACAGGGTCTCATGAAAAAGAAATTCAGTGAAGGCTGCCCAAGTGGGAATTTAAGACAGAGATGTAGTTCTCCTACTAAAAGAATTTTTTAGCAGCAGGAAGAACATTAACTTTACACCTGATGTTGCACACATATTTTAGGTGAAAAATGTACTTACTATGAAAAGAATGAAGGTGACTAACTTTTCCTATGACTTGAAATGCCAGCTGGAATCTTAACTTCCAGTATAACACTGTAATCTTTTATTCAACAAAGTGGTTTTTTTAGTAAACTCTTCATATACGTAAGACTCAAGCTGCATTAAAATAAAGGTTTCTGCTTAAAACTCAGTTCCACAGCCATCCTAAATTTGGCATACTGGGATACTTTCTACATCATTCCTTAAATTCCTGTAAAGACCTCTCCCACTTACAGCAGCAGCTTCTGCTTAAAACTCCAACAAAGTCTCTTTCTTTGCACATTAGATTTATAAATATAGACTCTTTACTTGGCAAAATGAAAAAAATATTAAAAACTCAAACAAATAAACAACAGCGAATGGATTTAAGTTTTCTCAAAACACTGTGTATTCTGTTGCTTCTCTCTCTTCTCCCTGAGTTCACTAAAAAATTTAAGTTCTGCTAGACTGCAGAAACACATTTACAATGCAAATTTCTCAACCTCCTCAACCACCAAGGTTCAAGGATGACTACTCGCTAAACTTACAAAACAAGGTAAATAGTTTGTTTTTCTAAATTAGAACACATCTACTGGAATAATATACTCAAGACTTTTCATATTGACTGTTCATTTATTTGCAGGGGCAATATTAAATAAGATAACTATGCAAAGGTACTTAATTTCTAGCATGTCAGAAAAGTACTTCAATTAATCCACAGCCTGAATACATTTACAGAAGCACACAGGTCACAGATAAAAATATTGGAAATGGATAGATTCAAGCAATCCCTTATTTAAATCTGGTTTTAGACTAAGTTATACAACAAATATAAGGGGAAAAACTCAATGGCAGTTTCTGAAAAGCCCTGCACATAGTGTAACAGGATGTAAACTCCTTTTCCTGATGCATTGTCTTGAAGAGATACCTCTCAAACACATGCAGAGAAAGGCTAGAGAATTACCATCAATTCATTTCTCTTATCTTCCTGTAGAGACTACCCGTTTTTGTCACAATATCATTCTTACTGTTTTCTACAACAATTACATAGTATAATACCCACAGGGTTTTATGTCTGTCACGCCACAGTACTGTGATTTCTGTTGCTATTTTGAAGCGGAACACTGTTTGGTGCTATTGTTCAATGTTTTAGTACACATTTCATAGCATAGAGATGATTGTAAACAAAACCACAAATAAAGGCCTGTGCTAATCAAAGTAAGAGTGAGAATTATTTATGTGCTTTGCCAATTTGTCTCATTCTGTAACAGGTAACAAATAGGTACTAGAAAGTACCTATAAAGGCTGACATCAGCTGTATTATTCTTCGTCATTAGTATCAGGATGATCGTCAAGTACTGGCCAATCAGGTCTTCATTATTCACTTTGCTGTTTCTCAGATATATTTGTGAGAAACAATTCCATGCAGTTTAATTTCAAACTACCGTGAGTCTATCTTTCCTTTAACAAATACTGAGAATTGTTTGTATAATTCCAAAAACTAAATATGTGGAAAAAAAACAAACACTGGATTATTGGCAAATAAAACCAACGCCCGAATACACACAAACACTTTAGTTCCCTTTTGAACATGGCTGGTTTTGAATTTTCAAGACTGCTAAACTTGCAGATGAATATCATCTCATTTTGTTGAGCTCTGACCAGTCTTGAATGCATATCCCAGCTGAACTCCAGCTGATGACTGAAAGATTCATACTAAAAAGTCAAAGTGACAAAGTAAGGAGAAGGATTATTTTTCAGGAAGTCTGCTAATGCTCTGCTCAGGAGAGCAATATATCAAATTATCCCAACTGAATACTTAGTGGACCTGTGGTCTTCACCAGAAAATGTTTCTCCCATTTGTAATTCTTGTAAACACTTCACTTTTTCTAAAATTTCTCAGAAAGATAAGACAAATTAAAACAAGAGGGCAATAACACGACAAGTGCTTAAGATTTTTTAAACTATTCTGGAGTCATGTTTATCACAGATGTGAGAGTGTAATTTGCCTTGGAGTGCTTTGTTTCAGGCACAGTGCTGAAGATTTGTGATTTTATCCCCCTTATTCTGTTTGTTCGGGGGTTTTTAATGCCAATATTTGAAATTACATGATTATGCATATATTTCTGTTAATTTAAGGGAATATTTCTAGCAGTTAACAGCCTGTAAATGCAAACTGTAAAGGAACAAAGTGAAAAGTCAAATAGAAAGCATTAAAATTTCTAAAATATTTTCTTTAAACTCAGATTGTATTGTGAAGGGCTGTTCATGAATCTTAACTTTTTGGTTCCCAAAACTATAATCACCAGCAGCTGCCACATAAAACATGGTAGTTACGGCTGCTGGAAGGTTCCCAGAAAAGTCATGTCCACTGTTTAGCCACTTGACTTCCATCCAGAATCCAAAAATGCAGTGGTCCAAATGGGGTAAAGACACAGAACAGATATGTATGATCTAACAGTTCCAACTGTGTAAGCACCCAATAATCTTGTGGAGTGTTACAGAAGACACTGTTGTACTCTTTGATGGATGTTCTCCTCCAAGACCGATGATAGTAACTCATTAACTTATCTGTGAGCCTTGCAAACTGGAATGAAAGACACAAGTAGCTTTCCTTTTATATTTTTTTTTATTCTTAAATGAAATTTTAAAGGATGGCTTTTGAACAGCTTATTGTTCTTTCAAAACCAAATATTCTGCAATACCTCCTCAATGAGGGTTTGCCATACAGAAAAATTGCAAGATTAGGTAAACAATTTAGAGTTTCTACCTACACTGCTTTCTAATAGCAATAAAGAATATATTTAAACAGTATTCTTCAAATTAAATGATACAATACTTTTCAACTTCCTGGGTCCCCAGACTCAGGTGATGAGCCATAGTTGGAGGTGTCTTATTATAGGAAAATAAAATCTGGTAAATTACACGATTCAGTCAGGAATACTGGGGGAAATAATACTTCTGGATTTTCTCTGCAATGATTTCTGTGTCTTATCACATCTTAAATATTTAATAAATGTGTTAAATACTAATTTCAAAAAGTAAAAGTGATCACTTGTAAAAGTGATTACTGAATACATTTTTTTTTTCTGCGGGAGAGTTGCCAGTGCACTCTTATTTGAAAATGAACATTTTTTTCTGGCAATTCTGATGTGTGAAATTCTTTTACAGCATTAAAACATACCTGTTGTCCATATATTTTGTTTTAAAATGCTATTTTTCCCTTTCTGAAAAAACCTCAGTACTTGTAATCTCAAACCATGACGTGATCAGCCCCCATTATAAAATAATTTATACAGCATTAAAATTCATATGATGAGACCTACCTTTTCCGCTAGCAATTCTCTGATCTTGCTTGCTTGGAGACGAAATTTCATTAACTGTGACTCTAAAGTTAAACATCTTTCCTTCCAGTTTACAGTACCTTCTGTCTCTGAAAGTTCAGCCATATTTATGCTGGAAAAAAAAGGGAAAAAATCTCCATATCAAATTGAGTATGTATTTAATGTCTGACTTTTTTACTGTACATACTAATCTATTTTATATAAATCTTAAGAATGTCCCCAAATTTTATACATGTACAGTTTAATAAAACTTAGTAAAAATACACTAGTTTACAAAAGCCCTAATCATAACTATCAAATTCTGAAATCTGTATTGCTAATATTTAGTTTTATCACATTTTAATTTCTCCTAAAATTTTGGGGCTGCAATTAGTTTTCCTTGATAAGCAGTGACACTTCACAGATCTTAATCTTCAGTTACTGTATATATTCTTTCTTACACAGGAGAGGCTTGTAGAGAACTGAGCTTTTGCTTAGAAAATGCCTTACATAGGTGTAACTACCTGTATGTTAGTAGAACATTTGGTTTTATTCAAGTTAAATGTTTGGCAGATGACTCTTTTAGAAGTGTTTTAAAATTCTTATGTCTAATCAAATTGTGTTTAAAATTTAATACCCTTAATGAGATGCAAAGGGGAGTTTCTGGTTCCAAATGCAAAGGCAGGTGAGCAAATGGTTCCTAATGGACCTCACACATGAAAAACAATCCCTTTGCATTAGCTGTTGCAGATCTCAGGACGTTCTGGTTCATACATGTTTTGGTTTCAAATCTGTGCTTTTATCCCCATTTAACAGCTCATGTCTTCTGGAAATTATACTCAATGCCTTTCTGGACAAGCAGTACTGGAAAAATTATTCAGGATGAGAGCTGGCTCATCATGGTTTGAGTCTGAGAAGCCAAGAAAATCATCTGTGTACAAGCAGAAGGACTGGGCTCTGTTGTGTTCCAAGTGTTTGTAGACAGTTTAATAAAGAGTAAGTGGAAGGCTGAATGTAACCATTCAGTCTAAGAAGTTCCCTTGCTAAGCAAAGGCCCTGGCCTTTGCAGGGCTTTAAACACTTAGGTGTGGCTTTGAAAACGAAGCCTGAATAGCTCCTAAGTATCCATTTTATCTCAGAAATAACAAACAGATATAAAAACTCCATTCAGTGGAAGATGGAAGATAACAACAAAGAAAAAACTACAAGTCATAAGGTTATACTGCATGTTTGTCACCTATGCCATGAAAAGTGAGATCCTCACAAGGAAAGGCAAGTAGCCACCATTTTCAGTGTGATGAAGGAGGCTGACACAGGAAAATCATGCATAATACAAATCTCCATACTGCAAGTCTTGACACAGTTAGCATGGATTAATTAACACATTGGAGAGCCCCCCTCCCCATGACTACTCCAGAACTTCAGAAGCCTAGGTTTAAGCACTTCCCTTCCTCCCAGTGTTGGAGGAGGTAGCCCCAGTTGAAACCCCTCAGCTGGAGCTGGACCTATGCATTTATCTTTTCCACTGCTTCTGACAACAGGAAGAAAAAAAGTAAAGGCAAAGCATCACAAGACAGATCAAAGTCATGAGCAGGATTTCAAAAAGTTCTTCACTTTCCTACAGTAATATTTTCTAGTTTTCCTCTAAATTGCCCAAGTCTTGCATTACTCTCAAGTTCATCATAGCTCAACAGGTGAAAAACTGGCTCAAAATTTTCTTCCTTGTCACATATCCTAATTTCCTTGTTTTTTTCATTCCATATCTTAAGTTAGAAAAAAAAATTAGGAAAGGAAAACTGAATAAAATTTGGCAGTTTTTCACCACAACCACTTGTCTGAAGATAAGTGCTCCATTCTTGGCTCTTTCTTCCTCTTGGTCCGGCAGACTATGATTCAAGCTGCTAAGCCAGAGGTTAAAACCTATTCAGGAATCTCCCACTCAGGAATCCCCCTAGAATCACTAGGATTTAAGCATGTTAATAAGATAGCTTCCTGAGTCGATCCTACAACACCTGAGTTCTAAAAATTAAGTACGTAAGCATTTCAACTGCTATCCTTCGAGGTGACCAAGACACTTATTGTGTCTTTTACCATTCCCCCCCATCTTTTAAGCTTGGCAGAAAATTCCTTGGACTGTCAGGGAAGCAAGTTGCTCACCATTGTCCCTTCCCTAATCCATGCTCTTCTCTCCTTATGCAGAGTCCCCCCGTCCTAAGGGAAAAGGTGGCACTTCCAAGCAGCAGCTTCTCCTACTTTACAGAGGGAAGAAGTAGTTTCAGCTGTAGGTTGATCTGGACAGACAGCCTGGACTCTGTTCTCCTAAGTAAAGAGGAGTGGCAGTCTACTATTAGATAGATTGTCTATTCAGCTACATGAGACAAAAAGGGACGCAGCCAACATCTGGTTAACAGTGGGATATTTCAGTGTTTGTGGCAGTGAAAACCCAAACGGATCAAGTAATGAAAGAATTTTTGCTTTCGGTAGGGCACAATATTAGAGGGTGTAGTTAAAATGTTTGTCTTTCAACAGACAAAGCATTTGAGTAGATGGATTTCTGGCAGTGAACAGTGTGTCCAGCCAAGTAGTTTCTCAATGTCCAAGCTAATTAATATTCCACTGTATAAACATTACAGATAAAAAGATTGAAAATAACCTTTTTTATGGTGGGTTATTTGCTAGAGATCGTAATAATTTACTTTGCATTTTCCAACAAGCCAATGGGTTCTGAAAATATTTACAGGCACATAATACACTGTTTACAATTGCAGAGTGAATGATCTTACTTAGAATCAATGACTTCCTGTTTCTTGTCTGATTCCCCAAGGGAGGAAAAAAATGAGTTCATCTCTCTTGGCTTAGTAGAGTACTCTGAATCAGCACTCAAACCTACTCAGAGTCCGCCCCTTCTTCCTGCTCCAGTTCCCACCGCAAAGCCCTCTGTATCCCCTGAGTCTTTAAAAATTAAATCTTTTGAAAAGTAAACTAAAAAAGCGCACATTAAAGCCTTAAGTTCTAATTATGTCATCAAAAATTAATTGAGACAAGTTTGACAAGTCTGGAAAGATTAAATTCGTCATTTTCATTTTTTAAGTTTATAAACCGCTTTCTAGGCTTCAAGAAGTCAGAATGTCACATTCTCCCCAAAGGTATTGATATAATTTCCTTTCCTTTGCTGTCTGCTTGGAAATTATCAAAACATATTTCAGGGGGAAGGAGGCAACAGTGTTCTACCTTTTTGAAGCATGTTAAAAAATTTGCATATTCCTTATCATACTGTCAAGTGTTTTCCTCAGTTTTGAACAAAACTGAGTGTTTAGTTAACTAAATGCTTCACATTTTGTCCATATGTTCTGGATGTCCTTTCTGTGCTGGAGAAAGCTTGGTAAGTTCTGCTTCGGCAGGTGTGGGTTTGCTCAGTATATAGTGCAAATATATACTTCACCATCCCAAAATGTTCACCAGCCCAAATCCATTTGGACTATACCTCTCGAATTTCAGGGCCCTTTCTTCCACCTTTTCATTGACACTTAAAAATTTTTCTGGAGCCATAAAGGTTGGACTGGAGAAGGGAAATGATGAGACACAAAGTGGACCTGTTCAGGAATCAAGGAAGTCATTCTCAGGTTTGTTGCTGGCCAGGGCCCTTACTCACCTCCAAACACTGGTAACTTTATTTTCCATTTGACTCATTTTGCATAATTCTGTGTTCAGACAAACTGTAGCCTAAACTGTTTAAAACTTCCTTCAAAATCTCATTTATGAAATCTCATCCTACTGTTTCCTAGATATTGAGAAGTTTGGTTCCAATATATTGAGAAGTTTGTTGTGAAACAATACATTCAGCCAGGGCCTCCCACTCCAGTCCCAGGCACAGACCTCTGCAAGCCCCCCCTGATTTCAGGGGCCAGGCTGCCTGCTCCCAGCTCATTACTGCCAGCTCAGCTTCCCAGGGAAATGGCACAACAGAGGGTTCATCTGCATCTGCATTTGACCAGTGTCAAATGTGTGCAGCAAACAACAGTAAAGCACACAAGATCGTTCTATGTCCTTTGCCTGATGACAGCAATTTTTAAGATCGCAGTGTCACATCACACTAAGTACCCATGTTTAATTTTTATGTCACATTCCGAAATCTGCCAGTGTAGGTATTTCAAAAGTATCTTCATTTTGGTCGTTTGTTTAGGAGTTGTGTTCTTCCTGCTCTTCTATTTTTGGGACGGCAGCAGGGATGCGGCAGCGGCACTGCCAACTGGACGAGAAGAGCCTGGAACCCACGGGACCTACATCGCCCTCAAGCCCGCCAGTCCCCGCCGCGGGGACACCGCCCGCGGCACCCCGTGGTCCTGCCGTGACCCGACACACCGCGATGACCTGACACAGCATCCCCCGAAGCCACCCGACGGTGTCACCCGGGGGGCACCGCGTCGCCTGTGCCGCCGCGCCCCCGCCGCCGGGGAGCGACACCCGGCCGGGAAAGAGCCGGGCTCGCGAAGGGAGGGAAGGGGGCAGCGAAAGGGAGGTCAAACCTGGCCGGCCGTGGCTCGCCGCGCCGGGCACCGTCCGGGCTGTGGGCGCTGCCCGCGCCCCTCGGCGCCCGCCCCGCCATCCCCGCGGCGAGCGGCGCGGCCGCCTGAGCGACGGCCGAGGCGGCCACTGAGCAGCGGGGCCGCCCCCGGCGGGGCGCCCGGGCGGGGCTTGCGAGGCTCGGCCGCCCCGGGAGCAGGCGGGAGGTTCGGAGTTGGGGGCCCTCCCCGGGAAGCGGAGCGGGGTGGTCCGGCCGCGTTGTCCTGCCGGCGGGACGCGCTCCCGGGGCCGCCGCCTGCCCCGCGTGTGCCCGGACGGAGGGCGGAGGGAGGCTGGCTGGAGCCAGCGCTGCGAGGGGAAGGCTGGCAGAGGGGTCCCAGGAAGGGACGGCCTGCCTGTAGTCCTTCCCCGTACCAGTTTTTTAAGTTCCTTTGTGAATTAGGAATTTTTCCTTTTAATTTCGGAGACGATCTTAGGAAGAAGCATCCGCTTGCCTTGCCGTTCCTCAGCTCCAACGTCGGCGCTTACCGCAATTTAAATTCCACATCTTGTGGAAGGTCATTTGTCAAGTACAAACCGGAGAGTTGGAACCGTGCAGCCCCCGGGGCAGTGCTGGGGATATTGTGGGCTGAGTGGGTCTCGCAGAGCTGTCCTGTCCTATAAATAACAACACACTTTGTGTTTTAGTTCCAGCTGGGGTGAAGCAGCAGGTGCGTGTGCTGGTGGGTCGTGCTGTCATCCCGCTGTTGGTCCCCTACGGTTGAAAAGAGCTGAGAGTGTATCTCAGGTAACCAGTCTTCTGTGTGTTTTTTAAAAGACTGCCTAAAGTATTAAAAAGTATTTGGAAAAATTAATTAGTATGTTGCTTGTCCAGCATGTACAGAAATCTTCCTCGTACACACATTGATTTGGATTGAGATTTAGGGATTGTATTTTGTTTGGGTTGTTACTTAGGGAGGCAAAATGTTTTACAGACTCTTCTGGTGCATAAACAAACCACACCTCACCCTTCCTCTGGTGGCTATTTCTAATGTAGGTGTGCAGACTAAACTGCTTTTTCACATTCATCTGTGAGTCATTGGAAGTGCAAGTTTTTCAGTTTGGAAAAAAAAAAAAAAGGTCTTAAAAGCTCAAATATTCCCCATCTGGTTATTATACACAGAATTTCATTTTTTCCTATTCAGTTCAGTACAGCCTCCAATTTTCCACACACTTGCAGTGACCTTAAAGTATCCCAACAACTTTCCCGAAACTGCTTCATTTGCTGGCACTTTCCTAAGTGCCTCATGTATTTTTTTAACACTGGTCGCTGAAATAATATATTAAAAACATGATTGGTGGTATAGCAAGAAGTGCATTGTTTTCTACCGTATACCTTCTGTCTAGACTGTTCAAGCTACATTAAAAACATTTAAATTAAATGAAAAAATTTTTAGATTACAAGATGTAGCTAAAAGAATCAAGATCAACATTTAGTTCCCAACAAACAGTATACCAAATGCTTTAGCACTGGCCTTTAACGAAAACTTTGACCATATTGTAAACTTCAATAGTGACACGCTCTCTTTGGGTACCCCCAAGTGTGCAGAAAGCTTTTGAATCCAGAGTGCACAGAACTAGCGGAGGCTATGGGAATGACATGCTTGGACCGCAAGAGGGAGAGCAAAGCCTGCTCACTCAATGAGTGTTTCTTTCAGTTTGTTTTGTGCATTGACATTTTCTCTGCCCTCAAGTAATAAAAATGCTTTACAGTCATGCAGCTCTCGATATCAATATGTAAAGAGGCATAAAAAAATATTCTGGAAGAAGGAATAGGGGTATTCAGGATTTTCTCTCAACTGCCCTTAGCTGTGAAGTATGTAGAAGTGGCTAGAATCTGTTGTCAGTTACTGATGGAAATAAAATTACCAGTGGAACAACTGGGATGCATAGAACGAAACATAACTTTCTTTTGTAATTAGAAAGCAAGAGGGAAGGCCATAAATCTTCCAGGTAAAGACAAAGAAAACTATTATACACGTAAGCACAATCTCAGGAAGAGAGTTCTTTCTCCTTACTGTTCTCACTGATGGAAGTTACATGAAAACAATAATAAACCTGCACAAATTCTTGTGCAAAAAATGCAAAAAACCTGATATGCAGTACATTGTAGAAGCAAATTGCAGGTATTTGCACTTTGGAATGATCATCTGTTAACTGGTTCATTACAGAAGTAAACCAAAGTCAAAACATTATGAAATATTTCCCTCTCTAATGAGGACTCCTAAGTATTAGCCTCCCTGTGGGGTGAAGATGTGTGTTATGGGCTTCTTTACTGTAATGGACTTAATTAGAAAGTAAATTCTAAGTTCTTTGTTATCTTACTAAACAATAACCTCATTTGTTTTAAAGTATTATGAAGATTGTATTGTAAAACATCTACTCTAAAGGATGGAAGCTAATCCAAAAAATGCCACTAGCTACATTCCAGAAGTGATCAAGTTGTCATCAAACCTGCAACTAGAATGTAAAATTTTGGTTTTATGAGACTTTCCTTCATATGTAAAACATGACGGACATGCTGGATCAAAACCTTACCCTGTCACGACAAAAAGAGTTCTTCTGGTCCTTTCTCACATCAATAAGCATTGCAACCATTTAAGTTTAGGTATTTCAGATTGGTATGTGTGTCTACAATTGGAAATATATACCAGGAAACATTTTGTGATTCCAAAATCTTAAATCATACGGTGTCTTCTCTTGAATTCATTTTTGTGTGGATTCTTTGGAAAGATGATATATATACTTGAGACTTGCAATAGAAAAAATATTTTTATACTAGTTGCAATTACAAAACTGTGATATAAATAAATAGATCATTTTCAAGTGATGTTCAAATTAATTTAAAAGTATCTTGATCTTTCTTAACAAAAAACTTTAAAGGGATTATGTTAGTGGAGGAGGAGAAGGGAGAAAGATCATCCCTGTTCAATTATTATCGTTATGATATGACTTAAAATATTGCTGTTTTAAGGCTATAGTTTGTCTTTCTGTGACAGAAAAAAGGCATTTTATCTAAATAGCCCATAGTATTTGTGCTTTGGTACCTTTGAATGGAAGAATCTGGGGTTACTTTAGTTACTAATAAAGGTTTTTTCTATTTAAGAAAACTACAGTTTATGAGAAGGTCCATGTCTCCCTTTAACTGCTTTTTAATTGTTTGGCGCCACATAGTGGAAAAATTCTATATTGCTCTAAATAATCAATTTCTGAGAGTTTTCAAGCTATGAGATTATCATCTCTCTCTGAAAGAAACATAAAATATTAAATATTCTACGTACTGATATAGGCATATCTCAAGAAGACTAGAATTTACAGCTTGAACATTAAAGTTTCCATGGCTTAGAATATTTCCTTTAAGAAGAATTTTCACCGGTGGATGTTGATTTGTCAAAACTGTAAAGTCTGTGAGTGTAAATCCAGTGCTTAGAAAAAAACTTCTGATGAATAGCAGAAATATGCTGGGATATCCCAATAAAAATGGGATGAGCAGGACATCAGAGCAGAAGGTCAGCCAGCCTGGTAACCAGTCACTTGGCTGTTGTCCTCAGACAGAGCCCGGGGAAGTTAAGTGTCATTACCCCAGAATACTGCCCCAGTCTCCAATGGTTCAGAGACTTTGTGATGCAGAAGTTTTGTGTTTTGAAGCCTTTGCTGTTTTGTTTGTTTGTTTGTTTTTCTCCCATGATTTAGTCCAGCTGCTTTTGAACAAATGTAATTTTCATGATCCAACATGTCCTAGGTTGATGATCTCTGTGGTTTAAATAATTCATTCAGTTTTGGACATGCCACCTGCTTGTTTCATTTGATGCCCCTAAATTTTTGCAGAGACAACGGAAGTGCTCTTAGAAATTTCTGTCATGTTCCATTTTCTGTTTGAGAGCAAAGTTACAAATTCCCTTTAATGGTTACTCGGAGAGGTGCCCCTCTCTATCTTTGGCCATCCTTCTTACCCTACCCCACACCTCTGGAAGTCCTACTACATTCTTCTTCTGTAGGGATGAACAATGCACACAGTGTTCGAGGTGTAGGTATATTTGTGCAATGACATAGTGATGCTTTCTTGGTTGTTTTTTATTCTCTCCCTAGAAATTTCTAGTGCTACGATCCTGTTTTGGTCTCCGGCAAGATCTCTGGCATGCAGCAGAGCAGATCAGAGCCACAGCACCAGTAATTCAAGGGTCTGCTGCTCCTTACCAGCAGATCACAAATTATGAAAACAGAGTTACTTTACCTTTTCAAAGCAGTTAAGCCTCAAAACCCCTGCCTGCTGAGCTGCTCAATGGTGGTATGTGAGCTAGTTCTAAGTAAGTTATTTTGAACACTGGAAACTTGGTGCTGTTAGAGAAACAAAGCAATTAAAATGTGTGGGTGTTGCATGCTATAATTTCATTTCTTGAGGTGCCTCTTTGCTTTCATTGAACTACAAAGTACGGATTCTTCAGGTGTTACCTGACAGCTCCCTGGCATTGATGCTTTCCCTAACTGGAAAACCTTGGGGAAACTAAAGCTCTTTTGGAAAGCAGAAAGTTACTGGAAATAGTGTTACAGAAAATGAGCTAGAACCTTGAAAAGGTTTTCTGAAGTTGGGTAGCCTGTAGAAAGAGGATCATACTGAATATAAAATATGCAGGTATTGCATTGGGCTGAAGGAACTTTGCTTACACTAAATGAGGGTGTATTGTCTGATTTGTCTGGAAGATTAAATCACTTGTAAGCATTCAGTCTCTCTTTGAGCTGAAGAGGATCCAGCATTTAGAGTAGGCCACTGTGACAGGTAGTGCCAAACAACACCGTTAATTTCCTAGAAATAGCTGAACCCAAACCAGAGGGAAAATTCAGCCAACAAACAAACAAAAACTCAAGTTATTTTCCTTGTGTTTGTACGTAGTTAAACCTTTTCTCAATTCCTTTGGCCATTACCATGTCAGAAGTCAGAACGTACTGTGAAGCTTCAGTGTTAAAGGGGGATCCAGAAGTTTGTTGAAAGTTCTGAGCAAACTCTTGTGGCCTCTAGCTGCTTTAGATTGCTAAGAAAGTCATGTGGCAATATTTTTCTCCCTTTTCCTTGCCAAAATGTTGTTGCTCTTAAATCTTTGTGGAAGCATGACTGCTATGTTGAGCTGGCATTTTACAACAGCCCCTTTTGCAATAACCATTTTAAAAATGAGTGGAAGATTCCCCTTTTGCTAGATACAACTCACGGATTCAGGAAAGACCATCCCCATTTGATAGTTCTATCACTTACCAATTATGTACTTGTTACATACATTATATTCGCATGTGGCCTGGGAGGATTGTGAAAGGCACAGCACATGGATGTTGAAAACTAAAAAAAAAAAAATCTGCTCTGGCAACAAATGAAACCAGAGAATCATAGAATGGTTTGGGTTGGAAGGGACCTCCGAGATCATCTAGTTCCAACCCCTCTGCCATGGGCACGGACACCTTTAACTAGATTAGGTTGCTTAGAGCTTCATCCAGCCTGGCCTTGAACACTTCCAGGAAAGAGGCAACCACAGCTTCTCTGGGCAACCTGTTTCAGTGCCTCACCATCATTACAGCAAAGAATTTCCTCCTAATATCTAATGTAAACCTACTCTCTTTCAGTTTGAATCCATCCCCCCTTGTCCTGTCACTACGTGCTCTTTAAAAGATCCCTTTCAAGCTTTCTTGTAGGCTTCCTTGAGGTACTGGAAAATGTGTAAATGTATAAATGCTTATATATAAAAAATAGCTGGGTTTGGTTAATAATTTTATAATTTTAGAAAATGCAGAAGTGCTGACAAATTATGAACTGCTGTAAAGGATCGAGAGATATGGTTGAGAGGAAACAAACAAATGGAGGGTGCTTTTCAAAGTAAATTTATTGGATTTTTGTGAAGTGTTTAGCCAGGCTCTTTTCTACTCCTTGGAAAAAGGATTTTTGCCTATATGAGCTTGATCTGTGTTGGATACTTTACTGGGGTTTGCTTCCTCTGGCTCTGAAACGTAGTCAGCTCTGGAGTGGCTCTGCTAAGCTGCTGTGTGTAAGGGCATGCAACAAATTAAGCTCTGAAAGACTCAACATCCATTTAAAACTGCTGAGGACTCTCAGGAACTGAGGAGGGAGAGTAGCTACTCGGAGAGAAACACAAGCTATCATGAGATACATCAAAGTTACCACCAATTTTTCCCAAAGTTAAGAATATGTTTTAAAATAAAGAAAGCTAATTGTGCTTTACAAAGGCCAGCGACCCTGGGGCGAGCCCAGAGACAGGCAACGAAGCTGCTGAAGGGTCTGGACCGTACGTCCAGTGTGGAGTGGCTGAGGGAGCTGGGGGTGTTTAGCCTGGAGAAAAGGAGGTTCACTGGTGACCTTATCACTCTCTACAACTACCTGAAAGGAGGTTGGAGTAAGGTGGGGGTCGGCCTCTTCTCCCAGGTAACCAGCTGTATCCGTAAAAGGACGACAGGACAATAGGACGAGAAGACATAGTCTTAAGCTGTGCCAAGGGACGTTTAGGTTGGGCATTAGGAAGAAGTTCTTCACAGGAACGGTGATTAGGCATTGGAATGGGCTTTCCAGGGAAGCGGTGGAGTCACCGTTCCTGGAGATGTTTAAGGAAAGACTGGACGTGGCACTCGGTGCCATCCATGGTCTAGCTGACAAGGTGGTGTTCGGACACAGGTGGACTCGATGATCTCTTCGATCAGTTCGATCTCTTCCAGTCGAACTGATTCTGTGATTCTGAGTCTCGCGTGGTTGTTGCCGGAGCCGCGAAGCGGGACGAGGAGCAGCTGTTCCGGGCGCTCCCGGCGAGGCGGTGCCGGCGGCGCTGCGGGGCCGGTCCGGTCCGTGCCGTGCCGGGGGCGGGGAGCGCCGCGGTTGGCGGCGGGCGGCACGTGGTGCGGGCGGGGCGCGGGCACCGGGAAGGGACGCGGCGCGACCGGCGGGCTCCGCTCGGGTAAGGGGCAGCTGGGGGGGTTCTCGGCGCTTCCCTTCCCCACCGCTGCAGCCACTTCCCGAGGCGGGCGCCGTCGCGCTGCGGGCCCGGGAAGGCGCGGGGCGGGCGCCTGAGGCGGTGGTGGCGCGGCCCGGCGCGGCCCCGGGTCCGGCCGAGCGCTCTGAGCTGCGGTGGGGCGCGGGGTCGCTGGAGAGGGAGAGCGCGGGGCACCTGCGGGCAGCGGGGCCTGGGCAGCCGGGCTCTTGTCTCCCCGTGACCGCCCGAAGGTGCCGAGAGCTGCGGTGTTGGATACTCTCAAGTAGGAGTAGATAATAGATCAGGAGATCTTAGCGGTCTATAGAAATATGTGAAGGGTAGGGGGGTGGGGTGCAGACAAGATGCGGCTGGGCTCTGTTCAGTGGTGCCCAGTGCCGAGACAGGAGGCCATGGGCACAGACCGAAGCACAGGAGGATCTCTGAGGCCAACAGGAATCACCACGTGTGTCATGAGGGTGTCCGAGCGCTGGCACAGGTGGTCCAGAGAGGCTGTGGAGTCTCCATCCGTGGAAATATTCAAAAGAGATCTGGACGTGGACCTGGGTAACTGGCTCAGGTGGCCCAGGTTGAGCAGGAGATTGGTCGAGATCTAAAGGTCCCTTCCGAATTCAGCTCTTCTGTTAATAATGAGCTTTTATGTCAGCGAAGCTGTAAGCACATTAAATTTGAACTACTTAAAACAAGAAGAGTAACTTGGTCTTTGCAACATTCATAATAGCAAAGCAGTTTTGTTTGCTACACAGTTCTAACTTGACATCAATACAGTTGAATGAGTTTTGAACAGTAAAACAGAAGTTTTGTTCCATTACTACCATGCTTCTGTATGATGGTCCCAAATAGTGATCCAGGGTCATGCCAGAGACTATGTAACAAGTGCAGTAAAAACTTTGTCATGCATATAGCAATTCCTCTTTGCTATGAGTTCCATTTTGTGTCATGCAGTTTGGGTGAACTTTGGATGAAATGCTTGAAATAGTTGAAATTGATAAAATTAAAGAGAGCTATTACTTTGAAAAAAAATTGCACAGGTAATGCAATAAACATTATTTCAGGATAGTAGGACAGTGAAAAGGAAGTGTTATCATAGAAAGTGTTTGTAATTATGCTTTTAAAACAATGGGACCTGTTGGTTTGATTTTTTTTGTTTGTGTGTTGTTTTTTAAGGAGGTATTTCTCTAATCAGCTAAAATGGTTTTAAAGAAGAAGAAGGAAATTCAGGTGGATGCATTCTTTCTTGATCATCATCAGCTTGAAAAACTTCAAAGTAAGTAGAGTGTATTTTTCTGAACTAATGTGTGATTTCTCTTGCCTTTGAGTAGTTACTAAAATTGATCTGTGTTTCTGCTTATTATGTTTTATTTCCAGTGGTTGTGCTTTGTGGGTGTCAGGTGTGGTTCATTTTTATTTTGTAATGACAATGACTTCTTACCTTGACAGAGTTAAAAAAATCCTTTAGAGCACTGTATTTTTGGTTTGAAAACTCTTCATTTTGTCTTGTCTTTGGTATGAAGGTGAAAGAAGGTCCTACTTGTGACCCCACTTGCACACCTGTAATTCAGTGATATACAAAGTACTAGCGTTAATTTGTGGGTTAATACTGAATTTCCAGGAATCACAGAATGATTGAGGTTGGAAGGGTTCTGTGGAGGTCATTTTCAGTGTATTTTTCCCAGTCTTTGTGTTTTCTGCAGTTAACTTGATTTAAAGATACTGTTAATGTAGTCTTTTATTTTGGGTGGGGTTTTTTTTGTTTCTTCATGTTTGTTTGATGATATAAACTTCCAGTGATATTTACTTTAAAAAAACCCAACACCAAGTAATGTGAGATTTGTATACTAAAGTATACGCAAGTTACTATGAGATAGTACTGGTGAGGTCACACCTGGTACACTGCATCCAGTTCTTGGCTCCCCAATACAAGAGCGGTATGGACAAAGAGTCCAGCTAAGGGCTTTGAAGATGCTGAAGAGCCTGGAGCATCCTTCCTATGAGGAAAGGCTGAGAGAGCTGTGATTCTACAGCCTGGTGAAGAGAAGGCTCAGGGACATCTTACCAATGTGTGAAAAATACCTGATTGGAGGACATGAAGGAGGCAGAGCCAGGGGTTTTTCTGTGCTGAACAGTGATGGGACAGGAAGCCATGGGTACAAACTGAAACAGAAGAGATTCCCTCTAAACATCAGGAAACACTGTGTTAATGTGAGGATGACTGAGCACTGGCACAGCTTTCACAGGAAAGTCAGGGAGTCTCCAGCCTTGGAGGTATTCAGAAGCTGTATGGCAATGATTCTGAGAAGCCAGCTCTAATGACCCTATTTGAGTGGTATTGGACCGGATGACCTCCAGAGGTCCCTTCCAATTCAACCATGCTGTGATTTTGTGAAAGTGGTCTTTGTACTGCAGGTAAGGCCTACTGTTATGTTCCAGTGAAACTGATTTTTTTTTCATTTGTTAAAAAAAAAAAATTGGTGTTAGGGTGTTGTAAGGTGACTTAAGGGTTTGTGGCACCAGTAGACTTACTGGAACAGGAAAAAACCCAAGAATTAAGCAGTGTCATTTTATATTATTATAAATTATGTATTGTTTACAGTGTTTATTGTAATTCCTTTCTAAAAAGGGATTTTTCTTCCAAATGTAGAGTTTTCAAAGGCTGAAGAGCAAAACCTGGCTTCTCTGCTTCTGCACTGTGCACAACTGAGAAATGGCATCCAGCAGATCCAGTGTATTAAACAAGTAAGACTTCACTGTTGTTAGTGTGGTTTTGGTAACTGTGTCGTGCACTGTTAATGGGGAATACAATTCAAAATAAACTTTGTAATGTTTTAGGCATTCTTGGAAACAGGTAAAAAACAGTTGTTACTGCTGCACATAGACCAGGTAGAAATGTAGTTCTAGTACTTAAATTAGTTACTGAAAATGGTGGAAGACAAGTGATACCAAGTTTCCTATTTTGTATGTATGTCTTTTTGGTATTACAGGTGTTCTTGGAACATTTTCTAACACTTCAAACTCAAAGGAAATAAAGAGAGGACAGTTTTCCACTATATACTTAGAGAGGGAAATCTACCACTGTTAATGATAGTGTATCTAGAGCTTTTTGTTCATCCTGCGTTCTTTTGATTGTAGATTATGCCATTGATGAAGAAGATGGATCAGAACTCTGCATGTGATCCCATGGTTAAAGCCTGTTTGGATATTTTGGGAGAGACATATTTTTCACTGAGCATGAAGAATCCTTTGAAAAAAGTATTAGCAAGGTAAAAAATTGAATAGTAAGCCTTTATTTTGTTTAAATGTTCTCTTTACCTACAAGTCAGTAATTTGTCATTCACAACAAATTACTGTGGTATAATTGCTGAAAATTTGTGGTGCTAATACGTGAATATTAGTACCATTTTTTTTTGGCTTAGTTAAAAATTTTAATTATAAGTAACTTATCATTGGATAAATAACTTCAGAGTGAAGTATTATTTTGATCTGTTTCATTATTGGAAAGACAACATACTGTGTAATTAGCACTTTGAATTTTAAAATCCAATGTTAGAATAGAAATTCAAAATGCTTCTGTTAAAAAAAAAAATCTCAGCTTTGTCAAGAGAAAGGGGTTCAGAGGAATCATAACTAAACTGATTTCTTGTGCCTATTTTTATTGCAATTAAATTTTTCTGTTGCAAAATTACTGCTGTATTTCTTTAGTGAATTTATTACAGCCTTAATGTTTTTTAATATCCAGTACTTAGCTGTCTTCCTTTCTTTGTTGGAAAAGGTTCACTGTCCCCACTGAGAGATGCAGGGCTTCCGTCCTGTGTTTGGTGGCAGGCCAGAGCTTTACACCCATTTGACAGGTTTTCTAGCTGCAAAATTAGAACCTGCATGCTTATTTTAAAACAGACTGTTTCTGTTTATTAGAGTTGTAGCTGACATCGACTTTAGTTGAGTGGATGTTCAACATCAGTGTAAGCAAACTGATTTTGCCGTTTCTTGCTGTCGCAGTTCACTGAATGGTCTTCCTGAAGAGTTGATGATGTTAGGTGTGCAAAGCTTTGTGTGCTGCCTTAGGGCAGAACTGAAAACCACAGATGTGTATTTGTACAGAAAAGTTTTGGACAACCTTGCTTCCTGCATGGAGGACTTCAGCTTAGGTACAGTGACATTGAATATATTGTTGTCTGGTTTGATTTGCTCAATACTGGTTGGCACCTTGGTGCCATACCTGATAATAATGTTTGCAGTTATGTTAAATAGATAGTGCTGGCTGGTATTCAGTACTTAAAATATATTTTCTTTCCTCTAGGTAGAGCAAGTATTAAGAACCTGTTTGAAGAAGGTAAACTTATATTTACAGCAAAATAAGCTTCACTGCAGATTTTTGGGGGAGGGTTGGGTATAAGAAGAAGTTACATGAGGTAGGCATGAAGATCTATCAGATCTGATTTCCTCCTGGTTAATTTTCAATAACTAGTACCCTCACATGCTACTTTTTTGTCAAAGACAAGACTTTGATTTGTAACTTTAATTTCCAGGGGTCAGTCTTGCTTTATTGAGCAGCCCTAGACATAAATCTGTAAAGTGACTCTTAAAGGCCTGGGGGAGTTGATGCTCCTTTGCGTGATGCATTCTCTGTGTTGTGCTTCATAATAAAGTTGGATGTGGGAACATTGAACTGTTAACAGTCAACTACAGCAAACCCAGGCCCACTGGGCAAGAATTTTGTTGGATAGTAATTTGGCAGAAATCTGATCTTCTGGTAATGTGGGATTACTTGACGTATTGTGCCCTCAGCATGCAAGTAGTGTTCAGCTTCATGTGGACCTTTTATGGCTGCTGTGTCTTTTTTGGTAATTTCAGCTTTTTGCTGAGGAACCAGAATTCTCAATACCTCATAGGAGCAGGCCAAGTGGTTTGGAAACTCTTGTTTTGTATCAGGTTGTTGCAAAACAGCTTGAGGTTTTGCTTCAGCATTGCTTGTTTTGGTCTGCACTGAAATGTCAGTTTAATTTGTTGTTGGAGTGGAAGAAACACCACTATATGGATAACTGTTCATTGTAGCTGGGTATGATGTGTATGTGTGCTTGATTTGCTGGTGTTTTTCTGTTCTATTTCTCTTTTAAGTAAATTCATACCATAATTATTTTCACTAGTTCTTCAGTTTCTCCAGAAGTCGCTACTTGACATACAGGAAGAAAACAGGCAAGTGAATTCAATATTAAGCTCTATTTTATCTGTTTTTGTTTCACTCTTGCAAGATAATGTGGTTTGGTTTGAAGTATCCCTTTAATTGATGAAAGATGGGAATGTCACTTTACAATGATGTGTATCTTAAATAAAAAAGCTGCTGATTTCTTTCTTTTGTGGCAAATATGATATAAAATAACAGAGTAAGGCACTGATACTGTGTTGGAGCTACTACTTCTAAGGGAGATGTTTGAGTTGTGGTTTTGCTATCTGAATTGTAACTAAAGAGTGTAATCAATAGGTATAAAATTCAGGTAGAGTAATACTCTTTCACTTGCCATGAGTGTTTAATTCAGTATTTGTGTTCTGTTTAGTCTGTCACAGCAGTCATCATTTAATACCTTGATATTTTCCATCATTGCTTAAGGTGAGGTCTCTTCACTGTGATCTCTCTCCAAAGGAGGAGGGTGCTTAATGAAGTGTTTTGTACACTGAAAGTTTAGGTATTTTCTATTTTCATGTTAAAAGAAAAGTTGAATCATAGAAGTATGCTTTGCACATAGAGGAACTACTTGAAAAATGAGAAAATAGCAACACTGCATTCTGTTGGTCTTTTTGGAAAGTTTCTGGAAAAATTCAGCTCTGCTCAGGCAGAATTGAATGAGTGAAAGTTTGTCACAGGAACCTGCAGAAGGGGTAGCAGAATTTGTCTTTTTTTTTTTTTTGTTAACTTCATTTTAACAGACTACCCTTGAGTCCACTTCTCTTTTTCCTGTAGTTACGTATCTGGTCAACTCAAGCGATAAATTAGTTTTTACCATTAATTCTTTTTGAAGTTGGCAGAATGTAGGTTTCTGGGGATGGTGAAGAATGGCTTTATTATCCTTCTTGTATGCATGTTTGTCTTTTTTTTTTTTTCCACAGAAAGAATCTGGGAAATTGTATTGTTCAGACTCAGTTAATGCATGATTTACTGATAGCCATTAAAGTTTCAATGATGCTTATACAGAAATTACAAGAAAATATCCAGGGAGATCTTTGGAAACACAATGAATCTTTTGTTTGGCAATGTATGTGTAGTTTACTGAAAAGCTCCACAAACTTCCTAATGGATGGTAAGTTTAGTAACATTCAAACCCAAATATTTTTATTAACTCAGTATTGTTGTCTTTGTAGTAAATACAACCAGTATGTATAAAAACTTAGTTTAACTTGAATGGAAATTGAATTAGTGAGACTAAGAGGAGTGGGAACAGTAGTTGGTCTTTTGGTTTGTAGATTGTGGTTCTGGAGTCTGCAGTTTAACTTGTCCTACCCTAAAAAAAAAAAGTAAATGCTATTACTGATAATTCAGAAACTAACAGAAATGCTTTGGGGACTTGTTGAATGTCTGTGCCTACCAGAAATTTATACATCTCTCTGAATTATGCTGTCAGAACAATTTATGGGTGCACTATAACTAATTATATTTTCTTCTTATACAGACATTTTTGTACAGTAGAATTTAACGTGTTTCCATAGGCTCTGCCACAGCCCTCCTTGTCTTACTGGGCAGTTCTATATTTTCTATCTGTTAAAAGATATTGACAGTTTCCTATTACACTAGAACATAAATTCATTAATACTTGCTAGCCAGGTGGACACTACAGATTTGTCATTACACAACTACAAGCAGTCTAGGAAAATGCATTACCATTGTTGTAATTTTGATATATGGTTCTAGCACACGTTTGCTGCACTCTAATGTAAAATATCTTTCTCTGCCATTTAGCAACACTCCTGCAAACTGTCCAGACTACATCAGGACTGGCTGTTATTCTGTTTACTAGAGCTATGTATGAACCAGTTGAGGAATTGCCTTCCTTGGTGAGTGTGTTTCTTCACTAGGACTGTGCAATGTCATAGTGTTGTTAATCTGTGCTGTCAGAGTTGTTCAGAGGGTTTGCTGATACAGAGACTTGCCAACCTCTGCCTCAGTCTTCAGCTGGGGCATAAATCTGTTACTCTCTCCTTACCATCTGAAATAATAAGACCAGGGTTTTGAATTGAGAAAACTAGTGTACAAGAAATCCCTTCACACCTTCTAAGTTATGCCTGAAATAGCTTTTCTCCTGTGCTGACATACTGTAATGGGTGTTATTTTGCTGTTACAGGTCAGTGACTTGCTTCTTGGGACAATGAAACACACAGGCGTGCCGGCGTGGTTTGTCAGTAACTGTGGGGCTCTGTGCACAGAAGAACTCCCTGACTCAGTCCTTCTCTTTCTTTGCCATGGAGCACTGGCTATGCTGGATTGGAAGAATGGCAGCATGGGTGAAAATGGAGAGAAACTATTATTAGATATTGCATCAGTCTTGTTGTCTTTGAGTTCAGAGTAAGTTTGTGTTTTGATTTGTGTTGTTTCATGTTTGGGAGGAGTGGTTTATCTTTCTACTTCTGTTTTAACATAACTCCTATGGTCCTGGTGAAATATCTCTTTGTTTTCTGTGTAATGATATTAGATTTTGCCACAGATCACATCAGCTTTTTAATATATTCAGAATAACACTGTAAATTTGAAAAATATAAGGATATTGCATAGATAATTCTAAATGTCAATTTATTCTTGCACGCTAAAATAAAATTTTGTTTTCTAACATGAGTGGGATTAATTTACCACCTCCTTTATGATAAGGTATGTCAGAATCAGTTCTTGTGTAGTCAGATAAACTTTAGTTTCAGGACATTATCCTTCTTGAAAGTTAAGAAGAAAACAAAGTGTACCAGTTCGTGAAATACTTGAAGAAAGATGAGTTTTATTTTTTTTTTCTTACTGCAAGCATTGACTGCTTGCATCTAATAGCCTTACCAGTGCTATTGGACTGGAGGTTAAAAAATGTATTCAGTTCAACCTTTGTTCCTACATTGGAGGTCAGTTTTGTGATTTTTGTTTTTGCACGTAGGGTACTCAGTTTTGATGGTTTTATATGGCAATGAAGAGTTTTCCTTATATTTTCAAGAAGCATGCAGTAACATAATGCTGCTCAAATATTAGCAGCTACATAGGAATTTTTATTTTTGGTTTTTAAAATGAAGTGTGGCATGTCGGGTTTCTTTTAATGTTTAGGGGGTTTAGCTGTGGCCACTTAATAGCATGTCAGGTTACTAAGCATGCGCTTTACAACATTCAGTTCATTACTTCTGTGTTCATTCCTTTTCCTTATGGAATGGCTAGTGTCTTCTTACCTGTTTTCGTGTAAGGTAAATGAATGTGATGAATAATTATTTTGAAACACAAATTTTTTTTTTTTTTTTAAGTGATAAATGAAAATAATAAACTTCATTTTTGTTTGTTCTTTTTAAAAGGTTAAAAGAATCCAGTGTGGCAACATGTTTGTCTAGAGTCCTTGCTATTTGGACTAATTCAGCACTGGCTGCCCTTGCTTCAGGCTCTCCAAATCTGAAAATCAAGCTTAATGGGAACTCTGACATAATTGGGAAGGTGCTGGAATACATTTATACACACTGGGACCACCCTCTGGATGCCATTAGGCACCAAACCAAATTGATATTCAAGAATCTTCTTCAGATACACCAAGGCACCATTACTGGATCCAATGAAGAATCAGACCCATTCCTTTCAAAGCTGATAAAGCATTTACTAAGCTTGGATTGGCATGTGAAAGGGAAATACTCTTCTCTTGGCTGTCTTGTGGAGTGTGTGGGCACTGAAAATATACTACAGTTGGACAGAACAATTCCAGTACAAATCCTGGATGTGATGAATGATCAGTCTCTTGCACCTTATGCTAGCGATCTTCTGGAAACCATGTTTACAAATCACAAAGCCCATTTTACTTCGAGTTTTCGAGAAAGCACCTGGATTGATCAGTGGCACAACATCTGGGTTTCTCCTCTTCTAATAATACTATGTGAAGGGAACCATGACCAAACTACTTACATAATAGATTACTATTTACCAAAACTACTCAAATGTAACCCTGACAGCCTGAGCTACATGATTAGAATTCTTCAGGCCTCTGCAAATGCTAATCTGGGTAAGAAAATAAATTTTGTGTTTGTAATTATAATTGGTTTTTTAAAACAAAAGTCTCAGACATGATTTCTGATCTATTATTGTTGTTAGAATTAACTTGGGAGAAAAATTCTAGATGGTTATTATTGCTATTAGTATTTCAAGGTGAAAGTCATAATAACCACAAGTGTGTCTTCATGATATGAACAAAATAATTACTATTCCTTCCCACCTAGTGGGTGCCTTACTGTTTACTTCAAATGCCAGGGTTTATTATGTATCTGTATTTTCTTCTCCTGTTTTTCTGTTCCACTGTTATTTCTTACACAGGTGTGTCCAGTAACAGGGTTTTACAGACTGTTATTTCTTGCAAATATGTGGACATGAGATTTTTGGTTCTCTTTTAGTTTTTGATGTGATTTAGTGTAATTCTAAAATAATGGCTTGTGAGACCTCGTAAGGTCTTCTTTTTCATATGTGTTCAAGATGAAGCTTCTCAGGAACCAGGCAATTTAGAACTAGTTTAATCTATAACAGGACCATCTTTGGGGATTTACAGGGTAGAAATAAAAGGAGGTGGAGGTCGGTCATGTTGAAAATGTTGGGAGTTTCTGACAAGCATTGCAAACATTGTTTGCGTTACTCAAACTATAATTATTACTAGTTTAATTTTTTTTAGGCTCTTGTAGTACTAGAGGAGCTCTTGGAGCATTAATGGCATGCCTGAGAACTGCCAGGGCTCACGGACACCTGGAGCTTTCAAATATCATGAGCAATGGTCTTGTATCCACTGAATGTATAAAACAAGGTCTAGTTCATCAGCACAGTCAGGTAAAGGTCAACCTTTCATGTGTACTTTTAAATTAGAACAATTGCTTTGATCCTGATCACTATGTCAGCATGTGATATCTTAAAACAAAGATATCATCATAGGTGCCAGTAACTCTTTTATGGTTAACTTCCAAATATCTTTCAGGTTTGCATTGATGCTTTAGGTTTACTTTGTGAAACCCATCGTACCACAGAAACTGTGTCTATGGAAGAAATGCAACTAATTCATTTTTTTATGATGTACAACTTGAACAGTCAGTCTCCTTCAGTAAGGCAACAGATCATTTCTATACTGAGAAAGGTAATTTCAAATGATAAGCAACGTCTAATGTACCTGTTATATTAGTTATAGTGACATTAAAAAAAAAATATTCCTGAATATGTTACGAAGTTGCTCATCTGAAAGAATAGAAGCTCTAAGACTAAGACTTTGCTGTATGTATTACCCAACTAAATGGTGTTAAGTCATTGCAGGCAAGGATGACTTAAAAAAAAGATTAAGTGGTAGTCACAGTAACTTGGTCATTAATGGTAGCGGGTGTTGCTTAACCCGTCAGTGCGTGCACAGTTTGCCAATAGCAAATCAATGTACTGTAGGGTAAGCAATGAACCTTGTGTTACCTTTGCTGCTGGCTCAGATTGTGCTTACATAGACTTGTCACACCTCAGGCAAATTCACAGTCACTTAATCAGCCTCAGAAACCTCACCTGGAAGACAAGACAGAGGAATATTAATGGCACAGCATGACAAATGTGGCTGTGCCATTGCAGTCTGCAGGGATTGAGTCTGTCAACCCTGTGCAAGTTGTCAAGGTTACATGTAGTTCATGGCAGAAGCGTGTAGGTAAAATGAGGAAACGGTGAATGCATAAAGAACGTTTTGGAAGACATTAATAGGAAAAGAAAACAGTGTGGAAGGAGAAAATAACTAATTTGAGATGGGTGGTAAATGAGGAAATAGGTTTGCAGAAACAAAAGAGAAATATAACTCTTTCAATTCCTACCTGGTGCAGACTGAGGAACATGAGGTGGAAGAATTGTGTTAGAGGGAGTGTAATAAGAAAGGGGATACTACCAGGGGGTAATAAAAGAGATGGAGGAAACATTCTATAGGTGCTAGTCAAACTCTTAAAGAGATACTGAGGCTGTAAAAATCATATACATTAATTGAGCTTTTTTGTATGTTCCACAGAAAATGAGGAGGTGGGAGGAGAAGACTAGGCATGAATTTAAGGAGGAAGATGAAAGAAGGTGTTGGAGGTCAGAGGGAGGGGAATAAAGGTCACAAGAGAGATGGGAAGCAAATCCTTGGTTTTGGAGTGGAGAGAGAAGGATCTGTTCTGTGTTGTGTTGTGTGCAAACTTCCTAAATATTACAAACAATATGATATGGAAAATAAGCTGAAAATCTGCCTTTCCCTTATTTAACTGTCAATGATTCTTGCCTTACTTATGTTTTGCTTTTGTTTTAAAAGTTATTTTGTAGGATACAAGAAAGTTCCCAGGTGCTTTATAAATTGGAGCAAAATAAAACCAAGCAAGAGTTACTTGAAAACTCAACTACAATGCATCCTTTGGGGATTTTGCAGCAATATAAAGTAAGTTAGACTGCTAGCCATACAGATGTAAGAGGTGGGATAGCATTTCTGAAAGTTTGTTGTTCTTGAACAGCTCTGAGTAAGTTAGGCTGTGTGTGTATTAGGAAATAGTGCAGTGCAGAAGGAAAAAACCTGTAAAACCAAACAGTGCTGAGGAGCTTGTCCACTCTGATGCACTTACACAGGTTAATTTTGGCTAAATATAGTTGTTGATGAACTGAGTGCCCATTAGTATTTGGGGGTGTCTTCAAGGTCAATGTTTTTCAAAAGCAATAAAGGTTATTTTCTGAGTGGTTGCTCCATGATGTGAATTAAAGCAGCAATAAGTGAGGAATGGCTGGAGATGTAACCACAATCCAAAAAAAAAAAAAAAAATTGGGTAAATGTCCTGTCAGCTGTTGGCCATTTAGTAGTGAGTTTTAAATGATATGTGTTACCTGGACTTCAAATAGAGATCAGTTGAGCTTCAACCTTTTTCTTCTCTCCAGAATGATCAGTGAGTGAGAGAATGATTGAGAGAGCTTCAGTATGAAGACTTCTTTTGTATTTGTCCTTTTTAAGGACAAATTAAGCCTTATTTAAAGGCTCACATCATTGGTTTCTTTGTGTTAAACTGTTTCTTTGTCTTGAGTTCTACTTTTCTGGGTCAGCTAATTTTCAAGTTTTGATACAATGGCCATCTTTTTGTGGGAGTGGGTAAGGGAAACTCTTGGGTTAAAAAATCCCAAAGGATTGTCCAGCCTTCACTGCCTCTAGGAAACAAGAAATTTTGTCAGTACTACAAAGGTAGGCCTCCCATTCTTCCAAAATTAACTGTAAGGTCATAATTTTCTGGGTAACATGTAAAGCAGAATGTCCTGAATTTGGTTACTTAGGCTTTTGCTTGTAGTGCAGCAAGTAAACTATCTTAAATTTTTTCTTGTGATTTTCAGGATTTCATGTCATCTGTATGTGACAGACTTTTTGAGGTATTGTTTCCTGGTTCATCACACCCAACCAGATTTTCTGCACTAAGTATTTTGGAATCAATAGCAGAAGTATTTTCTGTTCCAAAAGGTGAGAAGCCTAATTTATAGACTGGAGGAATGAGTGGTATTGGAGAAGATTCTTTTACACCATCTAATAAATTTCTTTCAAAGTAAAATAATATTCTTAGTCCTTAATTTTTATGTAATTTCCTGGGTTGATTTCATTTTACCTGAAGGAAGATCGTAAGTTTTATTGGAAAAAGGAATATTGAAGTGAAAGCAAATGTTTATGACCTGTTGAGTACCTTCCATATGTTGGGATTCTCTTGCATATCCTGTTTTTTAGCAAGGTTTTTCAATGAGTTTTTGTTATTATGAACAAAACTTCTGGACAAGTTCCAATATATTTGATAACTTACTCCTTTATCCTGTTCAAACATCTTGATAATTTAAAAAACTGAGTTCATAAAAACTCTTGATTGAAAAACCTTGCATCTCCTCGTGATATTATTATACAAAATAAGAAACAGTTTTAATGACCAGTTAATGATGTTGTGCTGCTGTTATTTTAAATTTTCTTCATGATATTATGGAACCCCAATTCAAGATGTATTAGTTAGAGTACTGATGGTCTTGCTAAATCTTGTCTTTGGATCATATGGCCAACATAAAAGTATGTTTTCAGGCTTAAATTGTAACTTATTTTTAAAGAAATTATTTATGGAAGGTTAAGGTTGATTTTGAGAGGAAAGAATAAATGTTGTCTTGTTAGATCTTTGCTCAAAACACCTTGATAAATGATGAACACATTAATTTTATTATTATGAGTATGTAGTATATTGTTACTGCCTTTTTTTAATAGGAAGTTGTATTGAGAGTTTATAAAAGAAACTTAGGATTTCAGAAACCTGACGTTGCTTTTATAAAGGAGGTTTAGTTGCTTTTGTGTTCTCTGCTGGATGGTGGTGCACATAGTTTATATCTTAAAAATTCTGGCTTCTTTATAGCATTATATCAGTCACCAGAGGTCACAACTCCTTTACATAAAAATCAAAAACAAAAAATTGTAATGGCTTACAGTTTGGGGGATTATTCCTATGATAAAAGAACCCAAAAGACCAAACACCAAAACACACTGAATCTTTTAAACCTTTTTTTGAAAGTAATTATTGTCTAATATTAAATACCTCCAGGGAAATAATTTTCAAGCAAAGCTAAAGTAAAGGTTATTTCCAGTGCTGAATTTAAAGGGAATAAATGGGATTCTGTTTTTGGCAATAAGTTGCTTTCAGTATTACTAAGAGTAATTTTTTTGAATAAGGTAAACTTCTTTTTCCCCCAACAGTAACCAGGGTGTTTTAAGACCTGTTAAGAGTAGTAAGTTAAAGTTTTAGCTAAAGCATTATTCTAACCTTATTGTTATGCTTCTTTTAGTGTAGTGATGCAGAGTGTGAATACAGTGCTTATTGTGGAAAGAGTTACAGCAAAATCATCTAAGCCATTGATTTCTTTGAATAGGTCAGGCACAAGTTTTTCAGTTGGATCAAGTGATTGATTCTACTCGTGTCCAAACTTTGATCCAGTGTTTTGCCAGTACTTTTGAGGAAGTGAAAGTTCTGGCATTTGGGCTTTTGATGAAACTACGTGATGTTGCATTTAATTTCCAGGTATGGAATTTGAGAGAGTTTAAAGGGAGTAATTTGGTGAAAGATGAATGTTCTGTATTATGCCAGGTACTTGGGTTAGGTACAAAGCACAATTCCTGAAACTTGGAAGTCAACCCAAGTTATCTGCAGTAGTGTTCATTGCTAACATATTTTATATATTTTTATACAGCTTCTGCCCTTACCTAGGGAGGCTTGTTTTACTAATGGATGAAGGCATTTGGGAAGTTCATTGGGTGTGACTGTGAACTATCAGAGAAGTAGTTAGTGTGAACTCCTTGCTTAGCTGTGACTTCCCTTTAGAAATGATTGAGGCATTTTGACTTGGTTATTCTTGTATTTTAAGAAATTCAACTCCTTGTTTTTTTCCTTTCTGATTGGTCTCAGATTTCATTATATGATGATATTGTTTAATTTCTCACAAATTTTGCCCTTTGAACTCAATACTGATTTTTCTACTTATTAATTAATAAAAAGCGACTTTTAAATTAATAAGTACTGATGAACAGATACTGTTTCCTGGTAAACTGCGCTTTTCTGTGATGTCCATTAGCAGATAAAACACAGTCATCTTCCTGTGAAGTGCAGTGTGATTGAATACTCCTTTATAAATAACTTTCCCCATCCTCAATGTATATGTAATTGTATGCTTGCTGAATACATGCACATGCATGTTTTGACTGTAAGGTGATCACTGCACAAAATAACTGTTCCTTCAGAAATATGTACCAGCAAACTTAATGAAAACCAGATTCTCAGATTTCAGGGTGGTAAATAACTTAATTAAATCAATATGAAAGCTCAAAAAATGAGCATTATTGTTGTGGTTTTTTTTCAGGATTCTGGAAATATACATCTTCTATTCCAAGCAGCAATGGATCTTAGCACAAGTACCAAACCATATGATTGTGTCACTGCTTCGTATTTGTTGAACTTTTTAGTACATCATGAAGGATTGCAGCATATTTGTTTAGGAAAATGGGCTGAGCATAACGCCCAGGCAGATGAAAACACATTAGTGAGTATAGTGGAGAAGAACACTTTGGCAGGTAATATTTTGGGGAAAAAGTTTTTTTTATTTATTTGAAACTTTACTGCTTTTCCTTATGGCTTTTTGGTAGCAGGCTTAGTAAGAGATGCTTATTTCTAGCAGGATTTTAAGTATATTTTGTTTTGCTGTTAAGAAGCCAGGTGCCTGGCTTAATCTGGGTTTGTGTTGAAGTTATTGAATATCCTAGAAGATGGCTTTTGTTATTATTTTGACTAGTGACATTGAGGCCCAAGTAGCGAGCCCGGTGAAGCTGGGCACATGAAGTGCAGGGAAAGGAGTCTCTGCTTCCTCTAAGACCTCAGTCACCCAAAGGGAAGGCAGCAGTAGTTGGTCTGTGTATGTTCCAGTACTTGATGTTTGCAAGACTGCCCCTTGATGCTCTGGTCATTGGAAGCCTTTTTCTGTGTAATTTGCAGTCCTGCACATGCACATCCACAGTAATCAGGCTTTGTTCATATCTGGAATATTTTTCTTTGGTTTAGTGCCCCTGGATGAAAGATGACAGGGCTCTAGAACTGGCAGGTTTAGCAAATTTCTTAATCAGGCTTCATCCACCGTTTGTAATTTTCAATAAAATAAAGTATTTAAATTCATTATTTGTAATAAACAATTTTATATAATTTGTAGATTTTTAGTAAACTAACTATTGTGTACTTTTTGTGCCATTATTGGCTTCTCTGTAGATACCTATTAATACTTCATATGCAGTGAAATAGTGATTTTGAGACGTGGTTGTTGTTGCCATTAATGGAGGAAATATTTGGATAACCTCATGTCTCATTGCTGTAGAGTATCTCCTGTTGTTAGTCATCCATGGTTCCTTGTTAGAGTCTATATTTCATTCAGATTTGACACTGAGATACTGGAAGGTATAATTAAAATAGGCACATGTATCCTTGAGAACTGGTCAGGTTCTTTAGCGGAAAACAGAGGGTTCAAATATTTAACCATGAACTTCTGATGTTTAGTATTCTGCTGAACTGGTTATTGTATTAATGTGTCTCTTAAGGGTGAAGTGTGACTTGCAGTATGTCGTAGGTAAGTTCTTGTAACTTCATCATAACCTGTGGGATTGTCCCCAAACGTAGGATCACGGTTGGGCTTTTGGCAGCTACCATTTGATTCAGATAGACAGATTAAAATTGACTATACCAAATATTGCTGGAGTTTAGGTTACTGAAAATCAACAATAACCTGTATTTAAGATACAAAACTGAGAGAAGTGTAAACAAGGAAACTGAATTTTCCATTGAATTGTTGTGTAAACAGGCTTTATTCCTTAAAATACTTCTTAAAGCAGATTTATTTCTTAGGAAATACAATATATATGTATAATGCAAATCTGTGCTTTTAAAAATTTTAGTTATCAAGCTTTTGTTAATGAATGTTGAAGAAGAAATATTCCAAGCCAAGAAGTCTCTGCTTCGAGCAGCAGCATCGTTCCCAATGTATGGAAGAGTGCACTGTATAACTGGGGCTTTGCAGCAATTGTCCTTTAAGTAAGTAAAACATACTAATATGTAACTCCGTGTTTAAGTGCAGTGGAAGAGCTGTTCAGGAGAACATAAAAGCATATAGTATTATTTATAACAAAATCCAGAACCTGGATCTGGCTGCTGCAGTGTGTAGCTAGCCCTTTCATACTTCCTTTATATGTGTTAAACTCAACCTTAGGACTTTTCAATCTGTACCCTGTTTATAGTTTTCATAAATACCGTTGTGGAAGTGTTTGTAATTTCAGCTCATTCTTTTACATTTAAAATTATTTTTAATCCATATTATGATGGTTTTTGATTGTGATTTTGGTTTTGATTTTTTTTTTTTTTTTTTTTGTTAAGTAACTTGACACTGGTATCTGAATGGAAGGAAATGGTGACCAGGCTCATTCTGATGTCATACAAACTCTCTGCTGTGGTATCACCAGTAGTACAGAGCTCATCACCAGAGGGTCTTATTCCAATGGATACTGATCCAGGTAAAGAAACAAACAAACAGAACCCCCAAAGAATTCTGTTTAAAATCTGATGCCCCTGAAGTACTGTTTGTTTTGCAGTGATTAAGAATTAGAACAAGCAACCCTCCCTTTCAGCTTCTTGTTGTATATCATAATCTTAAGCCACTCTTTTAACTTCTGATAAGGGTTGTCCTGACTTCTGCACTAAAGAGCCCCAAACATCTGCAGATTGTGTTGTTGCATCTATTTCAACAGATGCAAGAGGGGGACTCTATGTTCTGTTTTTCTTCCTTAATCATTCTAATCGCCATAATTTTACATTTTTATTTTTTTAACGCTAATGGCTTTCTTTTGCACTTATACACCCAAAATTAATTACATTAGTATAAAGAACTTGAAGTAAAAGACCAAACCATCTTAAATATCCCTCTTGTTTAATATGCAGAAAGTGCAGGTCGTCTGCAGATGATTCTGAATGAGATACAACCACAAGACACGAATGATTATTTTATACAAGCAAAAATTTTGAAAGAACACTGCAAAGAAGAGTCTGAAAAGCTGGCTGACCAGAGGCCAATGAAAAATACTTGCACAGAAATGAGAGGTAAATCCAATGCTGTATTATTAATTAAACAAAGGTATTTTTTATGGAGTAGGCATTTTATGTGGGTTATCAAAATTGAAAATTACTTGCTCCATATAATGTTTTGGTTCTTATCTCTCAGGAGCTAGTTATTTGGACATGATTTTAAAGACTAATTCACTGTGTTTCTGGAAGACTGTGGTTAATCTCTCTTAAGGCACTAGTGAAGTTTAGTTGTTTTGATATTGGCCTAGACTATTGCCCTAACTGTGCTGGCCAGGTAATCTTTGACACCTTTTCTATCAAGCAACACTTCTAATGCATTTCTTGTTGAAAGGTGTTATTATGATTTCCCTTTCCAGTGTACACAAGGCTAGTGGGGAATATGTTCATGCAATACAACTTGTTGTATGAAATTACATAAACAGAAACTTCAGTTAAAAGATTCCAGTGGTAAAATGTTAGGTAGTATTTGTCTGTTTTAATGAATAGCAGCTAGGAAATAAAGCCTTATAGCGATAAAGAAATTGTAAGCTTTGGCGTCTTTAGTGTAGGCCAGAATAAATTTATAGAATATCTGTACATTTTTAAATTTAATCGTTTGTGCAAGCTTTTGAACTTCCTTTCCTCGCTTGTTTTTTTCCGTGTTTAAAGTAGTTTTGATCCGGCTGTATGAAAGAAGTGGATAAATACGTAAAAGTGTCACAGCGGCCGCCAGATGGGGGTGTTGTGCTGTAAACGCAGTGCATTTGCCAGGCCTCTCCCTTCTGGAAGGTGTACTGTGAGCAATGGATTTAGGAATGTTGGGGAGCTTGTTGGAGCCTGGCTCCAAAGTTATAGATGTTTCTATAGTTCAGTGTGCTGGTAAATAACAGTTGTGACCCAAAGGCCTCTACTCTTTCAAATAGCACTATTCTGGTAAAATGTTCATGCTACAGCCTTTCCCAAGTGAAATAAAGTACAGCAGGTGTTGAGGAGTGGAAGCAGTTAGGGTCAGCAACACTGATTTATCTTTTGGGTAGGCAAGTTTAGAAATTTTTTGGTAGTTAATTGTGTTTTGTAAGGTCAGGCTAAGTGCAGTTTAAATTACATGTCTGCAACTGAGAACCTTGACTTACACTGTTGCATTTTTTGGTTTTTATTTTTAAGGTAAAGAGAGGCAAATGTGTGATGTCACAGCTCAAATGGTTCTTGTATGTTGCTGGAGAAGCATGAAGGAAGTATCTCTGCTCCTAGGAACACTGTGTAAACTTTTGCCTTCACAGACTACATCTGAACCTTCAAATGGGTTGATTACTATAGAACAGGTAGGGAAGTAATATTATAATGCCTGCAATGTCTTTTTGGGTAGTGGTGAGGGGAAGGCAGTTTTCAGAAAACTTTTTTCTTAAATCTACTTCCCTGTATGGGCCATTCACTTAAGAGTTGGTCTTGATGATCCTTGTGGGTCCCTTCCAACTCAGAATACTCTGTGATTCTATATGGGAAAAGTTGTGGGATTTTAATTTTTTATTTTTTGTATTTGCCATGTTCTTGTGGTTTTCTTGGTTTATTATACTTGGTTAACAGTCTTGTTTTTCTGAAGTGATGTTCAGAAAGCATAACTACAGTAGAAACATGTAAGTGAAGAAATTATCATTATTATTATTGACTTCTAACAAACAAAGAAACTAACAAACTCAAGGAATATTAATTCTAATTGTATTGGGTTATTTATGAGACCTATGCTGTGTTTGGGGATACCAATGCCTGCCTGTCTCCCTACCCTTTATTGCTCTCTCTCTCGGTGTTTATATAAGATACTTATAAAGTACTAAAAATCTTCTAAGCTGATGTCATATTCAGAATGTCTTCTGTTTCATTTTACTTAAAGCTCTTCAGTAGTTAAACTTCATAACCAATAGTTCTAAAAGTTAAACACGCTGACTAGTCTTAGTCTTGTCCTCCACAGGAGACTGAATTATGAATAATTTGTATAATATGTATAATTTTTTTTGATTTAAGGGATCAGAAATGTTAATATGCCATCTGGGTCTCTTGTAGAGTGTTGAGTTTGGTGTTTACAAGAAATTAGATTACCACAGGCATTTATTTGGGAAATATTTTATGTTTATTAAATTTCTGTTTTTAATTGATGACCTTTTCATTTCCATATGGTTTCAACAAAACCAGTCTCTCCATGGAAGATTGAAATACGCAAGACTTACTGCTTTTTAACTTCTTTTTCTTTCCAACAGAAAATACTTAGTTTTTCCTTAGGTGTTAGAGCGTTCCATCTTAAAATAATTAATAGTAGAATGCACTGCAAATCTTATTTGTCATGTTATCTATTATTGGGTGTCTCAGAAATAGGGTTGGCATCTTTATTCTTGCGGTGTCTCTAACCTTCATGTTTTCATCTGGTTAACAGCTGTGCTTGTATTGTTGCAGGAGTCTGGAGGGTAGATGAGCGAACAGATACTCATTTCCACCATTATGGTCATTAATTTGCACCAGGTCAGAAAGGAATGAGTCGGCTTTTACTGTAGCATCTCTGTCTTTAGAAAGCAGACGTTAGTAGATACCCTTTCAGAAATGCTGTGTTGTTAAGCAAGGAGCTGGACTTCGATGATCCTTGTGGGTCCCTTCCAACTCAGGATATTCTGTGATTATATGAAGATACTTTCTCTTCCTATAGATGCCTCCTTAGGTTATATATGCTTCAGATGTCTTCCTGTAAAACAGAATGTCTGCATTCTAATTTGAAGAATGCTAACTGATTTGAAGTCAGTTTGAAACCCTGATTTTCCTTAGGCTTGCAAGGAAATACACATAGAAATACAATTTCACTGAATGTATGCAAATAGAAGTACTGTGGGCATTTTTTCTGTGTTTTTGAAATTGGCATCACTGTATTGTACCAAAAAAAGGTGATTTCATCATAAATGACTGAAAATGTCATTACTATAACTGCTGTGGCTTCAAACTTCTATTAAACACTTTTCAGTGTTGACAAGTAAGACAATTGGATTTCAGAATCTTATGCATGTAGAGCCTTCCTTTTAAGTTGCCCGTTCTTTTTCTTCATTCTGAAAATATTAAATGAGATTTAAGAATACAGAGAAGCAAATCTCGAGAGAAACCTTGGTCATTTTGCCTTGAGTCAGGACTAAGTAATCATTGAAAAAAGTCTGATAGCACCGCTTGACCGGTCCGTTGTCATCCTGTTGTAAACCTTCCCATCTTGTACCTATGTAGGAGACCTTGGCAAAGGCAGCTCATGTATGATACTTTGTTGTTGCTGGGAAGTTGGGACAATATCAGATTTACTCTCTCCTTGTCTTTAGAGTTAGAGATTGGGTTTACATGGCATTTGATACCACTGCGCACACTGACTATAACATCTTCAGCTCCGTGGTGTGGAAATGCGTGTATAGAGCAGCCTCAAAATACTGTATCTGGAGTCACAGTCTTCAAAGTCTAAGCTGTTCTACCATGGTTGCTTTGCCTTCAGAAGCAGACATAGGAAGGACATAGAATATCTGGAGTATAGTATCTCTCTCTATTCAAATACATAATAAACTTTTCATTTTCCATCTGATCCTAAAAGTCCGGTGATAACAGGCTCAAAGGTCTGCCTGTTAAGACGGTCAATACAAATAGTATCATGTCCTAGTACCACCAGGTAATTGGCAAAACAATATCTAACGAAGACTGTGTTGAGTGTGTCATATGATCTGCAAATCATGAGAGTGCTCCAAGCCTAGAGGAACCTTAGCTCTTCCTCAAACTCCTGTTTATCTCACCTGTGAAGTTTAAAGACTACTTGGAGAGATAAGCTTGCCAGAGCTGTGTGCCAAAGTGAAAAGACTTAGTTGTCCCAATTCTGCTTGTGTTAACCCAACAGTCCCAAGAGAGCTGATCTGAGCCCTTGTGATGGAACACTGAATTGACAGAAGGCTTGTAGATACTGACAGTCTTCAGTGCTTGCTGCTTATTTGTGCCACCAGTGCAAAAATGCGGCTCCCTTTGCTGCTTTGGAGCAGATGCAAGCAATTTGTTCTACTATAGGAAGAATTAAAAAAAAATAAACAAAACCCCCAAACCTGCCAAAAAACCCAACCTCTCCTCAGTTCTTAATGTAATCAGTCTTATCTCCTCTGGAGGTTCATTGTGTTTGGCAGTATTTCACAGACTACAATTAGTTTTGAATTGAGATGCTTTTGCAGTCCTTTGTGCATTTTAAGCCATCCTCTATTAATGGTTTGAAAAAAACCACCATCTAGAATGTAAAACCTTACTACAGTGGCATCTTATTTATGTGGAGGCACAAATGTACCAAACACTTTTCAGAGCCCTCTCAGAACATCCTGTACAGAATTTATGTCTTGAATACTGAGATTCTTGGCCTCGGCAACAATTATGGCCCTGTAAATTGTTCACTGTTGATTTAGTAACACTAACCTGTTGTATTCTAGATTTTTGCCCAAGATGATCAAATGTATTTATTATATTTGCTCCCTATTCCATATTTGAGTATTTTAACTTCATCAGGGGTGCTATTTCATGTGCAAGCAAAGTTGGTAGAGGCACCTTGTGTTATAGTTGCTGTCGATCTTCATGATGTTTTAGAAAATGTGAATTCTTTGACTTCTTCTCCATCATGATGTATGAAGTACTGTTTTTCTGACATGAGGAAGCTGGACACTCATGGATGGCATGATGCCATTGGATAAGAATCCAGGCCTACACACTTGCCTCAGACTTAGACTGGTGTTCTTTGCAAGAATTGAGTTATGCCAGTGCTTTTTCTAGCCTGGGAGTTCAATTTGATGCAAGCTTATAGTCAGTATGGCTGTTGCAAAAAGCTCAGAAGTATAAATAGTAAAGTTGAAAGTTACATTTTTAGAGCAATTCATATGATTCTTTTTTTGTCACGTAAGTGTGGTGGTGGAACAGGATGGTAAGTTGATTTGCCCTGTGTATGGTTTCTTTGTTTCAGTTTTGTTTACACACCTGGAGAGCTGGTCTGTCTGTGGGTCAGTTCCTTCTGAATAAAGGGCACTTACTCCTTCTTTTTGGGCTAGAAAGCTGAAATGAAACCCTGTGGATACATAAACTACCTTAAAATCAACTCAGAGAAATAAAACTTTTTAGCTCAAGTATCTCCGGTTATTGTGTGTTTCCTATTAGGTGAATTTTAGCTACAGGAAATAATAACTAGACTGTCTCAATTTATTTTTTTTTAAACTATTGCAATCTCATTGCTTGGGTAATACAAATTATTTAACTGGAGGATGAAAAGCTATATAGTTAGATATGGCTAACTTCTCCGACAGCTTAATTACTTGTCAAACTATTAAAGTATTAAAATAATAAGTAACAGAATAAGTAGAATTTTATAAGAAACTTGATGTGATTTTATACATGGTCTTATATAAAAGCTTAAAGAAACTTCTGCTGGAGAACTTTTAGGAAATACTCCTGAGGAAAAATTTGCATAATAGAATTAAGTATGTGCTATGCATTTTAAACAAATTAAATTGGAGGTTTGATTTGGACTTGAAAGTTGATGAGAATTAGAGCAAAAAACCCAACAAATGAAACAGCCTAGTTTTGGTATCCTGATAGAACTCTAGAAAGTAACTATGAGTAAAAGTTTAGTTGTCCCATTTACCTTTTTGACACTTAAATATAGCTCTTGTTGCTAAATACATACAACATCTTTTTAGTTTTAAAAGTGTTTCTAAGAGTCCACAGCAATTATGCAGAATCCTAGAACCTTAAAGATACCTAAGGTAGATTTGTTTCCCTTTGGCACAATTTTTAGAGTTTCAATTTTGTATCTTAGATGTTTTTGTAGATGTTTGTTTCTGCTGTTATACTTTAGTAGATATTTTCTTTGGAATTTTAGATAAGAGTGTAGGCAGACAAGAAAGATTCTAAATTGCCCTCTGCAAATAAGGGTTGTCCTTTTCTTCTCTTAAAATCTGTATACCTCTTGGACAAATAATCAATTTTATGTCCTTTATTTTTTTTTTGCCTTTTTTTTGAGGATCCAGAACTACCCTTTTGACCTGAAAAATTGAGTATAATATTTGTTATCCTTAAAAGTAAGTGGTTTGTTGTTTGGTTGTTGTTTTTTTTTTGATTATGGGACTTCTAGTTACTTTTTGCTTGTACCAGTGACCTTTTCAACCAGGGGAAGGATTGCTGCTTGTGACTGCAGAATATTTTGCATACATAAATGAATTGTGTATATCTAATTTCACTTTTTTTTTTTGTAGGTTAAAAATATCGGTGATTACTTTAAACATCATCTGCTGCAATCAAGGCACAGGGGTGCATTTGAATTGGCATATGCTGGCTTTGTGCAACTTATGGAAATGCTTTCCAGGTAGAAGATGGGCACCTATATGTTTTTAATATAATAGTTTTACCAAACTGTGGCATCAATCCTGAAACTGCCTGTGCAGGGGGATCCTTGGTTTCATGTGGATTTTATTCAAGTTTGGTGAAGGCATGATTATGACATTTGGTTGTATGATTTCTGTCACTTGGACTGTGATACTTATGGCTAGAGATGGTGCTTAGGCATTGTAAAATGATACAGACGTTTAATGCTTGCTGCATTTTTTTTAGTCTCTGGTGCATTATTTTAATGGACAGCTCTTAAAAACTCTTGGGAAAAGCAGGAGTGTAGAATTCTTCCATCTCACCCCCTTTCTTGGTCCTTTCCAAAAATGTATGCCAGACCTTGTTTCAGACAGGATGTTTTCCTGGAAGCTTTTATTACTTGTCACTGAGTTGTGTATTCTGACATTTGGAAGAACACCTGACTGTACATCACAAGATATGATGTGCAATCTGTTAATTTTTTTTTCTTTCCCCTTGTAAGTTTGTATTTTCCTAGAAGAACTAAATGAGGTCTGGGCAATTTCACTGGAATTTCTGTTACATACTTAGCTACCTATTGCAAGTGTTGGTAATGTTTCTTTGTGATATATAGTGTTAATATCATGCCCAATTTTTAAAATCAAAATCTCTACCAACTTCCTGGGATTTGGTGTTGCTTCTTTTTTTTTTTTAATGTAGTTTTTTGAAAGACCAGTCAAATTTGCAGTTTGAAGTACATGTATTTTTGCACCAATGCCAGGTTAAGTAACCAGTGTTCTCTTTTTGCCCCAAGTCAGCCAGTTTGAGGTGCAGATCTGTTTCTTCTTTATTTCTTACTGGAAACATTTTTGGTGTTTTCAGTAGAGACTGGCTGTCTGACTGGCTTCACTGTGTGTCGCCTCAGACAGTTTTACCAACAGAACTGAGGGGTTGGTCTCTGGCACAGGATATTGGTGAGACAGCTGTGTATATGTACCAGCACTGCTGCAGAAACTGGTGAGATGTTAAACTGTAAAGCCTTGGTTCAGTTGGTGATGTATCTGTAGAAGGTACATGATTTCCTTTTGTGTGCTAGCAGTCTGAGGGATTTTAAATTGACCTGAGTAGTTTGCTGAGAGCTCACACATCCTTACTTTACATTTGGTTATCTACTTAAAAAGGAAAAAAAGAAACTGATATGTGATGCTGTTACTGCCTATCTTTTCGCATGTCTATATACATTACATTTATTTGTGTAAATGTTGCATTCTTTTTCTGTGCTATGGAAACTTGGTTCAGGAAATTTTAAGGTAATGCAAGTTTCAAAGGATTTATTCCTCCTATCAGATTGAAGAGAATCCGGCCATCAGAGTAATACTGTTTAAAAAAAAGCCAACCCAGCAAACAGACCTTTTACAACCACAAGGGTTTTTTTAAGATAAGAAAGGAGGTGATCCAAACAGTTACAGCCCCACTAGTCTGATCTCAGTCAATATGCAGGGACTATCTAATGATCTTTAAGGTCTTTTCCAACAGAAACCATTCTATGAACTTTGTAGCAAATAAACTGAAAAAGAGGAAATACTGGAAAACTTATGAAATAGTTTATAGCAGACTAGCTGTTTTTCTTTGTTTTTCAATTTATAAGTTTGTTTTAAAAGCTGAGGCAAATAGAGTAAATCTACCTAGAATTCTGAAAAGTTCCTGGTGTGTTCGTTCTCTCTCCCTTTTTCTGCCATTGTATTCAATTGAGCAGACTTATATTGGGTTGTAAAATGAAGAGCCAAGCTCAAGAGAACTGTGCTTCTCTGAAAGTTATTAAAACCTTAAGCAGTGTGTATGTATCATCAAAAACAAAACCCAAGTGATTTTCCTGTTCTAACAGTTGTCCATAACAATTTTTTTGACTTCTTAGCATTTTTAAAGTTAAGGTATTTCAGATAGAGCAAGTATTCCTTTAGGAAAAGACAGTTACAAGAACCAGAGAGCAGCTCTGTGAAAGTACATTTGTTTCAATGAAAGAAAATAATTTCCATGAACTACAGGTCTCATGGCATATATTTCTATTTAAAATGAAGGAGAAAGGAGACTGATACCAGAACGGCAAATGAGTCTTTGGTGTGTTACTGCAGGGATACGAGGAGTATCTTGAGACTCTTCTCCAAAATGAGTTCATTAAGTCTTGGTGAATGCAGCTGCTTTACAGATCTGTTTGAGTGTCATAGAGTCTTTCCATGTACCCTGCTGCAGCTGAGGGGCTCCTCTGCAAGTGACTCTCAACTGGTCTACTTCTCTCCACAGCTGCAAGGCTCATGGACAGTCTTGAAGCATTTGTATCACATTCTGTATTAATTTACTGCTGTGTCCACAATACCAGCAGAGAAAGCCTTTGTCTGGGGCACCTTACAATAATGTATGGCTTAAACATGATACCTTGTTGGACAGAATTGAGCTCAAGATCTACAGAAACATCCTTGACATTTGAATTCATTCTTTCTCTAAGACACGGATCCCTTTCCCAAGCATTTATGAATTACTCTAGTTGAACATGGTCCTTCACTTTTACAGCCAAACATTTTCTTAAGAGTTTATGCTGCAGTGTTTACTGTCTAGCTCACTTATGGCTATACAACCCTTAAATACCAGTCTTGTAAGAACAAAGAGTAGACTTCTTTCTAGGCAGAACAGTGGTATTCAGACCTGTTTGAGGTAGTGGTGAAAGAGAAGTATTTCCTCTGCAGAGACTTCCTGCAAACCTGATGAAATTCGATCTCTGTCTTGAAATTTGGATGTAAATTGCTGAATCTGCTTAAGTATGCAAGTTACCATTCTTCCGTTTCCCTGTTCATATTCCTTCTGGGAGTGTAATGCTCCATTTGTCATGCCTGCTTCATGTTGCCTGCAGCTGCACCTTTAGAAGACCATACAGTTACATAACAAGGAACATTCGTATCAATGAAATAAGCAATCTGTTTTTTAAAAAAAATATTTTCCTATCAAAGGCCTGAAGAAATTACAAATATTCACTTGATCAGATAACATGGTGGTTAGGGAAAGTATGTGGAAGTCTCTGGGTGTTTGCTCTCAACTTGAATCTTCTGTAATCCTCATAAATACTCAAGCAATTTCTGTGTCCCAAGTAATGTTTTGCCTGTTTAGCTTTTGTTTTATTTAGTGATTGCTTTTTTGAGAGATCAGGTGGAACAGAAAGATTTCTAGAAATCTCAAATGGTGTTGCACAGCTAAAGCTGTAGAGCGTTGCTTCACTGAAGTCGCAGAATGCAAGGGTAAGGTTTGGGAAGAGTTATGTCATACAGCACAATGTATTTACTTTGAAGTAATGTATGTTGAACATTTTTACATACCTGAATTGGAACTTAAACTGGGTGAATGCTATTTTAGGTGGTGCAGGAAGTTAGGACCACACCTGATAGTTTTCTGGAAGACAGTAATGATAAAGAAGAATCCTGCTTTGATTTTACGATTGTTTAGTCTGTCAGTATCGATGGAAATTATTCATCTGTACCTAGTCAGTGTCTGGTCTTCTGTAATATTTCTGTTGCAGAACTGGGAGTAGACCCTCCTAATCCTTTCCACTAAACTATGCTTCTGTCTCATTTTGTTGCTCTGAAGTGACCGTAAGCCTTTGCTTTCCCAGGCTCCTATGATCTGCTAGGAAGACTTGTAAAATTGAAATGGACTTTGTAGCGAAATTTACTAGAAGTGTAAATAACTTTTCAGCAAAAGTTATCAGTAATCACTGATGTGAAGAGTCTCAAAGCGAGAGAAAGAAACCTGGGGGACGGGGGGAACTGTTCTTCTGTATTGTGATGCTTCTAGAGTTAGGAAATACATGAGAGAAGGAAGCATAAGATACAATGTTAAGGCACTGCTCAGTTCAAATACATAATAATTTTTGACACTGTTCATATTTTCCCTCCCATTTCTTTTCCTGCTTGGTGGGAAAGAGAGATAGGGGTAACAACACTGTCTTTCTGAAATTTTGACGCCACCCAAGATTCTCTCTGCTCTGCTTTACTGATAGAGAAACCTCAAACCAACACCCTTCTCAGTGCACTTATGGAATTTGGAAAATTTTGCTTCATGTAGAGCAGATGCTATGAAAAGGACGATGCAAGTGGAACAACTTTGCAGTTTCACAGAAGTTGTTCTTGAATAGTAATGTGTTTATGAGGCTAAATTCTTTTCTCTTTATTTGCTTGAGAAAGGCCAGGGGAAGTATCTCAGTCTAGCTTTATGAAAAACAGGAATCACATGACTTACATACAAAAGAATAATTCCACAGGTCTATTGAGAGAGGAAAAATGGTGAAAGAAAACCCCTTTTTCCCCAGATTGGAACTAACTACAGCAATTGGAAACTCTGACTTCTGGATACACCCTTGTAGAAACTGCTTCTGGTCATGTGAAATTTATGCTACAAAGCACTGACATCCAGGAAGGCCAAATCCAAGATCGACCCTTTGTTAGCACACCATTTATTTTGGATTGGAGAAAATACAGGTTTATAACTTAGGAAAAGGGGGTTAGCTTTAGTTTTGGATTTCCAGGCTTTTTCTACTCATTGGTACTGACCACAGAAAGGGTTTGAGGCATGTATGAAATTCTTATATCCAGCAGACAGACAGAAAATTGTAGATTATACTTAATGTACTGCATCTTAAGTAATTTGTGTATCAAGTAACCGTGTTATATTTTCATTATCAGCAGTATTTGTTTGATCTAGTAGAAATAATTACTATTTCATTCTGGAAAATGACATTTGAGCTTGAGACTTCGTTATTCTTAAAATTTAGGGCCACCTGCTTCTTAGGACAATATTCTTCTTGCCAGACCATAAGGAGATGGAACTGCCAAATTTAAGGGAGTAGTCATCTCCATTTCAAAGTCAATAGTCTCTAATGTTTCTAACTCTAAAGCAATAACTCTTTCACCTTCTAATAAATAAAAGTGCATTGGTGGGTGACTGAACAAGGTAGAATTACTTGTGGCAAGATCAAAGAAATACAGCTTTAAGGGAATCTGAAGTTTATTGGAGTTCGGTATGTTTCTCCTCTTTCTACAAGTACTGAAAGGGGAAAAAACCCTCAGTTTACTTAATAAAAAAAATATACAGTGTGCTATGTAGCAACTTTTAAATATTTCTTTAATGCTTTACTTTGTGTTCCTCGGTACCTCAGCACATGTATTTCTTGTGGGGTGTTTGTGTTAATACTAAGAAAATGTACTGAGGAGAGATGAACACTGTTCTTTACATGAGACTAAGACTTTTAAATTCTGCTTAGCCGGGAATGTAGAATGAGGTGCAGACATGATCAGAAGGAGGAGCTTTTGCAGAAAGTGTTGACGTGGATGAAGAGAACTTCAAAGTAGTATCTAACTGCAGAGACCCATGGAGAAGATCCATGAGAAGTTTTGCATGGTCTCAGCCCTAGAATTGTGTCCTCTTGTGTACCCAAAAACGAGCAAAGGAACACATCCTGAAAGTAAGGGGGGGGAAGCCAATTACCAGCAACAGAAAGAGAAAAGTCAAAGAAAAGAGAACTCACTGTGAATCTCCAGGTTAATTTGATTGCTTCTGTCATACACTTGGGGCAAGAAGTGCCTTTCTTTTATGCTGTGGCATGAGGTGACATACCTCTTGTGAACCCATGTTTCTCTAGAGTTCTGGACTGCTGGTTTGCATTCTGGCTGTGGTTTTGAAGAGATACTGCCCTTCAAAAATGGGGAAGAGGCCTGGCAGCAGTGCAGGAAACTTGTGGTGGAAATCTTACAGGGATTACTGAAGAGTAAGAAGTCTCCTGCTGACCTCTCTGGCACTTCCTATGACCTCAGTTTTCTGCATTACTGATTTTCTGTTTATTTTGTAAAAGAAGGAAAGGAGGGTTTTGCTACAGATTAAAGTCTCATTTATTGTTTGCTATCAGGTTTTTAGCCTACATAAATTCTTGCTTTAATAGGAGGATGATAAAGAAGGAGGGAATAGATGCAGACCTTACATTAGATTTTGGTTTTCACGTCAGTACCTGCTGCCTTTTAAATTCTATATTTCAGTCACCTAGGTAGAAAATTTGATTGTAGTCTTACTGTAAGGTCTCGCTTCTTAATCATGAATTTAATTATAGTTTATATTTTTAGGTAGGGCAAGTCCTTAATGGTTGAGATAATTGCAGTTGTATTGCCCATAGTGATTAATTCTTTCTTCTACTCTGAGTCAGTGTCAAACCAGTGTGACAAGTTTTAATAACAACTTCCCGTTAATAGAAATTTTTGTAGCAATGAATGATCCTTCTGGAACATTGGCATAAGATTAATGAGGTGGTCTTGCACACTGAATATGAAATAGAGTTGAGTTTTTCTTGTCCTTGGAAGTCCTTTGCTTCCAGGTAATGCTGAGTTTTATAACTGCAGAGGAGGAGTATTTGATGATGGGAGAGCAATTTAGGTGTTTTGTCAGAAGTTTTACTGACATAGTATTTTAAAAAGAGCAGTATGTTTTGTTTTTCATTCCTTCTCTCGCTCTGAGGTTCGCAGGGTTGTTTACGTAATGTGTACTTACTTTGAGGGGCTTCAGTTTTGGTTTGTATGGTTATAAGCATAATTGTTAGTTAATGTAAGGGTCACGCATCACCTACTGTGTGACAACAAAGATATGAATTTGTGAAGTGCCGCTTCCTACACAGTGACTGATGTGCATATGCCTTTGTTTTTTTATTCCAGAACAGGGTAATAGTTCTTGGCAGAGTATTGTTGCAGTGTGGAAGCACAGAATCTTGTTTTCTGTTCAGTGAAATATACTTTCCTCGTGGCCCTTAATAAGTGGAGTTAATATGATTTGTACCAACATTGTAAAAATGTACAATTCCTTTTTTAATTTATTTTGTTTCATAATAAAAATCTGCATGTATGCTTGGAAATGTTAACATCTAGTAAGAAATATTTTTGCTTTCTTTGACTCTGTTCCAGTTTTCTTTGTTTGTTTCGTGTTTCTTATGTATTTGTTTGACATAGGTGTAACAGTGAGAGTCTGCACAAGATGCCAGAGCAGTGGCTAAGCTGTGTGTTGGAAGAAATCAGATCTTGTGATCCTTCATCTACATTATGTGCAACCAGACGTAGTGCAGGAATTCCATTCTACATACAGGTACCAAATAATGTTATTACCTCTGACTTAAATGTATTCACCAGAAAGGGCATAAAAAAAATAAAATTATGTATTTATTTTTCTCACTTCAACTCCTTTTGATCAAACAACTGGGATTTTTTTATACAGACTTTTATACAGATTGCCTTTGTGCAATTAAGAAACTATTTGTAATTAAACCATGTTTGGCACCTCAGTTCTGTTGACTCTTGAAATTTTTGGCTTGAGGTAGGTTTGAATGGCATTTCTAAAGACTGAGATTAGGCTCTATGTTGCCACTGTAATAATCCTGGCAAATTAATAAATTAATTCACAGGTTAAGTAAGGCTTTGTTAACCATGTAACTTTGGGCTTCTTCAGTGCAAAGTGAGAGGGTGGTAAAATATGAACAGACCTTCACAGAATTGTAAAATTGTGACTTGCAAAGAAGTCAGGAAGTCCACTCAGTAGTCATAAAACACAAGTAATAGTGTTACAATAACTAGTATTGACTGACAGTCTGGAGTACGAGTGAGCAGGTTACTGAAGACTTCTGTCCATGAATGTGGGATCTCTCACATTCTTCCTGCTCCCTGTGTTACTATCAGCTCCATAAATCCCAGCTTCTTTGGCTTCTGCCAAGTTCAGAACTTATGGCTGATCAGCTAACTGGCAGTGTTTTGTCTCTGCTTGAAGTGTGCCTCTTACTGAGCACCCCACATTACTATGCAGCGGCTCATCTGCATCCCCGTGGAGTCAGTCACTGCAGAGTTGGTCTTGCAGATTACACGTAACTGGTTTTGTTCCTTAAAGCAACCATGTTTGCTTTCCCCTAAATTAACCTCCATGATTTTGGTCTTCAACCAGTTTTCTGAGACAGGAGTCGAAGATTAACTGCACAATTTGTAACTTTCTCCACTCTCTCAAGTATAGTCTCAAGCACATTCCAAGAATCTCAGGGACTGCCAGAATAATTCATCTTGCTTGTTTTCCACTCTGAGTTTGCTCTGAGAAAATTGAGACAGCAGGCTTCTGTCTGACCTTGCTTATGTCAGTCACAGCCTGCTTCTGGCTTTGCTAGATGTGTATGTGCTAGACAGCAGGGATCAGAAATAGGGGATTGGTTTTGGAGACACTTTTTCTTCTCAATTTCAGCAGTTAAATACCTTTCTCATTTATATCCATAAGTTGTCTGCAGAATGAAATTGGTGATTTCAAGTTTTCTGGTTTCCCCATTCACATCGCACAGTTTGAATCCAGTGGGCATTATCTAGTGTTAATCTTGACAATATGAAGAAACAACCATGTTTCAATCAGTTATTCATGTAAAAAGTTGCACTAGTGTAAGGACTAGATGGGCCCAATGGTATCCTATTGCAGAAAATGTGTGTAGTCTGCAGTTGACCTACATTACTGGTCTATATTTTGGATAAACAGATCAGATGCTTCTTTTTTGACAGCTTTGGAAGCGTCCAAAATTAGTCTAAGTCAATTAATGAGAAGGTTCGAAATGAACATTTGGATTATTCTGAATTCATCTATGTTCAAATTGTAATTTTATAGTAAAGAGAGGCGATAGTGTTCTTTGGCAGTAGTTTTGAATGTGCCTATAGCACTCAGTAAAATGAATTAAACTTTAAATAGCACGTTGCATTGAGATAATAAAACACAAGTTTTATTGTAATGTGTAAGTTGTAATGTGTATCCTAACAGTAGTAAAAGAAAATTATTTTATTAATGCATAAAATTGAGACACAGCATGGTCTGTTTGCTATCTACTTCCTGTTACGTGTGTTCTTGTTTTACTAAAACACATCTATTTTAATGATAATATGTATTTTTTAAGGTTATAAACATTTCATAGCATCTTTAAAATAGAAATGTTATTACTTAATAGTACAAAGGTGCAACCCCAATCAGTAGGTGAGGAAATGGTGAGAAAATACGAATTATAGCTTTAACATTTTTAGAGTATGAAATTTTAGTCTTCAGTTCACTCTCCTCTCTTTTATATTTCATGTACACCTTTCCTCCCCCCCTTTCCTTCTATCATTAAAGGTACTGATAAACTGACAGTGACTACTCCTGAGTTTCTGCCTTACCTCTGTACTTCATTTGACTTGCAGCTGATCCTTTTGGTTCTTACTGATGCTGAGCAGACTCTGGGCCCCAAAGCACAAATAGATAATAATTTTTAATCAGAAATAAGTGATTTATGATTATCCCTTTGTACTGACTTGGACAAATTCAACAAACGCTACTAGACAAGGAGAGAAAGACTGTTTTACCTCCAGTCCTGAACTTCAGATTACCAAATTAGAGTATTTTCATCTCAGCTGGATGTCCTATGCACTGAACTACTATTTGGAGGTGGATGCACCTCTTATCTGTTTTTTAAAATGTGCTGCTTTTTTTATCTTGTTTGCAAACCAGAATTTATTCTTTGGCCAGCCCTTATCAGATGTATGTTATTAAACTAAAAAGAAGTCCATACTAGGAAATATAAGTATGTATAATATGGCAGATACTTTTGCTGTCATAAGTATGATAATGTTTTTACTCTGTGATAAATTTTTCTCTTGGATACAAGCAAGTTTCTTAGGCAAATGAATAGTGCATGAGCAATGTTTTCCTGCTGTAAAGTTGGATGTTGGAAGGCTTTGAACAAAGCAAAGAGTTGAAACTGAAACTTACTTTTTGCAAATTTTTATTTAGTCCTCGTGTATGGTCAAAATCTAGGCTGTAATATGGTAGATGTAGGGAATGTGGAACAGAGTTGATAGTAAAAATGGCTAGAAGCATCTGATTTTTTTTTCTTTTTTCTTTTTTTACTTTATGTAGGCTTTGTTAGCATCAGAACCCAAGAAGAGCAGAACAGATTTGCTGAAAATGACAATGGCAGAATTGATATCTTTGGCTACACCTTCAAATGAATCATTAAGTGTAATTCCACAGGTAAAATTCAGCCTCTCATCAAAAGGCAAATGTCAAAAACATGTTTGTGCTATTTCAAACAGTTAAGGAAAACCTGTGTTTTTAATAGGACATTCTGATTTTAGTATCTAGAGCTGATTTTAAAATGTGTTTGTATGTGCAGAGGTCATGAAGTTGCTGGCATTTGCAATCTGTATAAGATACTAAAAAATGGATTGGGCATAATTTCATATTTTTTTTTATGCAAATGTAGTCATATATGATCAGTTTACTGCCTGTATTATTTCTAAACAAATAGATAAGTAACTTCTTTTTACAAGAGAATTAACAAGCAAGCTTCTGTTTACATTTAGAGTAAATAAGTGAGTTATTTATGCATAAATCATATTGTATGGAGTAAAACACTACATGAAAAGTGATTTTATGCCTGCTTAGTAACTTCAAAACCTTAAATACATACATTTGGAATACTAAAATATGTTTTAAATGCAAGACCTTTATCTTCAAAATGTTGCTATGAAATACTGTTTGTAAGTACAAGTCATAATTTGTTGACAATACATAGAAATATGTCCTAGTGGCTCTGCCAGATCTTCTGCTAGTATAAATTTATGTAGCCTTGTCAAAGCCTGTGAAGCTACATGGATTGCCACCTTCCCTTACTGAGAGAAGAGAAATATCAGACAATGCTCCATATGGTGTAGCGAGCCTGGCTGTCAATTCTAGCTTAATATTGTCCTCCTGTGAGTTGTAGTTTATTTTTTCTCACAGTATCTACAGCGTGTCAAGAATGTTGGAAAAGATGATTCTAAACTTTGAAAGTTATTTTTACAACCATGATAAGCTAAGGAAAAAAGAATGTTGGCCTTCGCTTCCACTGCCTTGGACTGTAGTTGTTAGAGGAATATATTTTTAAACTGTAAATGCTGCACAATTTTAATGTATTTTTTAGTAGCAGTATTTCTTGTATTTAATATGGAAACAAAGTGCTGTAAATGTGTATTTAGATTATTTTTACTGTGCGTGTTCAATGCTGTAGATACATATATTAAATTTAAGATATTTTCCAATGAATCTATATTTTTCTTATATCTCTACTCCCACCACAGGTTCATGCTTTAAATATCCTCCGGGCACTGTATAGGGATACACGTTTAGGTGAAAACATCATGCCTTATGTTGCAGATGGAATAAAAGCATCAATTCTAGGGTTTATGTCACCTGTCTGGGCAGTAAGTTAATTCTTAATTTTACTTCTCTAATTTAACAGGATATAGAGTGGTACTGTTCAGTGAAGCTTTCATCATGTTTATAAATGGCAGTATCACAATTTCTGGAATGTTACATGGTGTAATATATTAAGGTACAGTGGAAAATAATGTGGACCTGCAAAAAAGTCATAGTTTTGGTCATGTTTTTTGGTTTCATTTAATTTTTCTTAATGTGAAGTGCTGATATTCATAAAAAAGTAAGGACAAAGATTACCTTATAGGTAAAAATATATCCAGCTTTTAAATTTGGAATCAGTGCACCTAGCCAGTAAGGAGTGCATTTACATTCATTCTCACTGTTACTTTGCTCTTCAGTAAAGGATTCTGTATAGCATATTCAGGTAGAACGTTTCATGATCTGCTATCCATAAGAGTGAGTGCGTTGAACCACTAGAAATCTGGATGTATCCTTCATATTAAATGTGGACATCTCCGAAGAACCTGAACTTTCTATTAGTACCATCTTGATTGGAAAGGTGTGCTGAATTAATTGTTTCCATGTGCTGACCTCTGAGGAGTAGGCATGTTTTCACTCAACTGTTGTTTTTGACTGTACATTAGTGTCTGTATTTAAAAAAAAATAGTACATTTAAAGAGGATTTTTAAAGTGTAGTTCATATTCTTTCCTTTTCCCTTTAGGTAAGAAATTCATCTACACTTCTTTTTAGTGCTCTGATTACAAGAATTTTTGGGGTTAAAAGAGAGAAAGATGAAAATTCCAAAAAAAACAGGTAAGCTTCACTTTGTATGAATTGTAAGTTTGCAAAACATGACCTTAGCCAACAACAATTTGAGAATGTTGCTTGCAGTATGGATATACTTGAATCGTGATGTTACAAAAACATCTAGCTCTGCTTAAACTGTGCTGCCAAGAAATAAGTGGTAGGGCCAGAAATGTCTCCTGTTAAACCTAAAGTTAATTTGTACTCATGTGCAATTTCACGGAAGGGGAATGTTGTTGAGAGATTTTGCCACCAGTGGCTCTTCCAAATGCCTAGTGGCTCTTTTTGCCACAAACTAACCCATAGCTCTTGACAGCAAGGAGAGGGTGAGAAAGAGAAGAGGAACAGTGGTTACATTTGTGTTGGCTTCCCTCTAGAGCAGGCCTGGAGGCAATTTCACCCTTACTAATTTGAGATTTTTCCCTTTAGTCTTCTTACTCTAGAACACTTTCATGTCTCTTTCCTTCAAGCTCCAAAAATTGCAGCTTGCAAAGCCATTTCTCTTCCAAGGGATTCTACCCTTGGATTCTGTAGTCTGGCTTCAAATCCCCTACTATTTCCCTTTCTTAAGTAAACCTAATTCTCCTCTGACTCCTAAAACCCCCTAGTCCTGAGCATTCCTGTTTCTTCGCTCCCTCCAGTTAACGCACAAGTACCCCCGTGTTTTCTTTGGCCTTCAGCTGCTTCCTTTAGCTTTTGCAGCAAGTGAAGCATGTCTATGCCCTGTGCTCTATAACTGAGGTTTCTGCTCTAGTGGGGATGTGAAAAGAACCCTGGATGCAGAATAAACTCATTAAAAAATACTCCTGGGTAAGCCTGTGGGGCCATGGAGTGGTCACGGTATGGATATTATGGTAACCATTTCAGAAATTCCTAATGGATTTTCACATCATAGGCAAGGTATGCAATTTCTGAAAGAAGGCAATTGTTATGATTTACCTTGAAAAATTCCAACCTTTTTTGCTCATTATATAGTGGTTCCTTACTGTTGATCTATGTAGCTAATACACTTTTCATGCCTATTATGAAAAACTAAATGTCCTGGGATGATACCAGTCTTTCATCTTTTAGATGTTAGATAGGTTCCATTTTAGCTGTTTGAAACAATTGATTTCAGATATCACTTGAAAAAATTAGTTAATATACATGTATGAACATGAGGAAGAAATACAGGTGGGAGACTGGAGGGAGAATTCCCTTAGAAAATGGCTTCCCCCAAAACGATTTGAAATGTTAGCTCCCCTACTGCATGAAATTACTCCTGCTTAGTCATAAACTCAAATCTTCTTGCCCAAACCTGGGACTTAACTCCTATAACCCCTGAAACCCAAGGAGAGCAATAAAAAGCGTTTTTTATTTCTTGCCTTTTCACATTGATTTTGTAACAACAGTTAAAGTTGGGGGTTTTTTTTGTTTTGTTTTGTTTTTTTAATTTTTATGTTGAGCACTTACTGAAGGAGGTACAACACACCTCAGCTTTTTTAAGCTTGTATCCCAGGGAAAAACTTCTGCAGTGGGCAGGCAAACTGACTTCTCAAATGCATGCAGTGTGATGACATATGGAATCTGAGATTTCTGTTTGGGAAGCTGCAGAAAGTAATGCATTTGAGCATCTCTTGGGGATGGGAGATACCAGAATGAAGGAATCTTCTACATAGCTCAATTAAATTTATTGAAAAAACATTGCATGTAGTCACTTCTGCTGTTTCCTACATGTAGTTGTCAATACAGTGAAACAGGGAATGGGCAGACACTTCTAAAGACAGGTCACTGAGATACGGGAGGTATGAAAACGGAGACAGAGATTTGATTTCTAACTCCTGGCTCTACAGGAGAACCCTGCCGGTGGGTGTAAGGTGGGTTTTGTTTGGGAGGAGATAGGTCTGTGTTTCTGTAGTTTGGCACCACGAGGTGTCACTGTTGCTGCACAACTCCCTGCAGCCGCATCCCTGGCGTGCGGCTGTGCTTGGGCACTTCGGGAACTCTAAACTTGTTTTGTTGAGTGTTTTGCCAGAACAGAATTCATATATTACAACAAAGTAATTTCCCCCCCACCACACTTCTAAATATGGCAATTTACTTCAAAAGCACTGGCATTTTTTAGCAACTTGAATCTGTAGGAACTTGTGTGAAAGTCATCTGGGTTTGAACTGCTTGTTCTGTTGCCTTCAGGATGTTCTGTTTGCATTAAGGGGGCAGTCTGTCCGGAAACCAACTCTCTAATGCTGCCATTAGGACACTATATAGGTTTCTAGTTTTTCTAATTTTAGATTAAGGGGTTAAATCTGTCTCTTTTGGGTCATCAGGGCTTATTGCTGGGCTATTCTGAGCATCTTTCTAAAAAAGGATGGACTTTCTGACTATTTTCTCAAGAAGAGTTCCTATGAAACTGATAATATTGGGGTAATGAAGAGTTTGTGTAGATTTTAAGAAGAAAGGTTTGCTGGAACATAAAGTATCAGTGCATCTTTTTAACTTTAGCATGGACAAAAAATGGTAAATTGAAAATTTAATACGTGAAAAATAACAACTTTGTGCAGCTCTTGCAAGTCAAAGAGAAAGAAGTTGTGCAAAGACTGCTTACAGTGGTCCATGCAACTATTGAGGTTGAGCTTTATCTCTTTAGTGAAAAGAAAGTTAGAAACAGAAATCTTCTCTGGGTTTTCTCTTTCTGAGAAAGACTGTATCAAAACTTCTAATGCTGCTGCAAGTGTGTGTGTTAGTATGTATATACATGTGTGTGTGCATTTGGCTAAATGATACTCTGAATTTCAGAGAATTTACATTTGAAAAATGGTCCAGTTAACACTTACCAGTAGAGGGTTTAGTTTAGGTTTTGTATACTTGATTTGGGAATATAATTTTCTTAAATGCTATTATAATTTCAAATCTAGTCTTCTTGGAATCAAGTCTTCTTGAAATGAGATTTGTTGCTGCATAATACAAAGTAGTGAGGAGAGGTTGGAAAGAAGTCTCTGCAGTGTGCCCATTGATACCTGTTTACATACAAGGACTCCCTGAAACAACATCTCAACCTTGACCGTATTGATCACCATAACTGGTCTATTCTGGCCTCAAATCGGGAGGCCTGGAGACACACCATCTATAACGCTGCTGCTTCCTTTGAGAACACATGCAGGTTCATTCTCGAGGAGAAAAGACAATGCAGAAAGAATCATGTCTTGCAGAATACACCACCTAAGGAGTCTTTCTGCTGTGCCTTTTGCAGCCAGACACGTCTGTCTTGTATTGGCCTCATTAGCCACCAACATGCTTGTAACAAATGTGAATAGAGCCTTTCCCAAATCTTCATTTGCAAAGCCTAGCCATGAATGAACAGAATGTATTCTCTGCATATAGATGTGTCACGGTGTACTTGAGAGAAAATAACCACCCTTCTCTGAGCTCTTCACAGCACAGGTATTTATGGTAGTGTAGTCAGTCACTTCACACTTGGAAGATGCTAAGTCTGCACCCTATTTTTGCCTAGCTACCGTGGTATCAACTGTGAGCTGTTCCCCAGCCCTACTGCTGCTCAGCACTTGTACTGTGCACTGGGACCTTCCATCTACCCTGGCAGTGGCTCTGGAGAGCAGGCTGCCATGGCCCAGCCCCCAGGCACATTTCCCACAGGCTGCTCTGGAGTTACAGAATTATAGAATGGCTTGGGTTGAAAGGGAACTTAAAGACCATGTAGTTCCAACCCCTTGCCATGGGCAGGGACACCTTCCACAAGACCAGTTGCTCAAAACCCCATCCAACCTAGTCTTGAATAATTCCAGGGATGGTCCATCCACAAATTCTTTGTGCAACCTGTTCCAGTGCCTCACTACCCTCCCAGTGAAGAATTTCTTCCTAATATCTAATTTAATCCTACCCTCTGTCAGTTTAAAGCCATTCCCCATTTTCCTATCAATACATGCCCTCATCAAGAGTCCCTCTCCAGTCCCCTTGTAGGCACCACCCTGAGCAACTTGTTGAAGACCCAAGTACTACATTTGGTTTAATGCAAATTGATTGAATAGGACTTTAGACAACAGTGAGTTCTGTACATCGGTGAGATTTTTCTCTCATTTTTTTATTAGATAGCCACTTCTGGTTTTCCTGTGCTTTTTTTTTTTTTTAAGGATGTGCATGATCAGGAATTGCCTTTGAGACAGTTTGCCATTTGACTTAGAACAAACTTCAGTCTTTAGGGTAATAAAAAAGGATCATCCTGGTTTATCTGAAAATTGGAATATAAACGTTGCAAAGTCCTCAGAAAGAGCAACCAATGGACTGAGGTAGAGGCTGGGGTTAAAGGAAAGAATGTGGACTGGGGAGAATTCCCTTTGATTTTCACCTTGGTGGAGGAGGTTCCAGGATGGAAAAGCTTCAACTCTTTGATTAAAAAATAGGTTTTTAAGCAAGACTGAAATGGTAGAGTGCAACCTGGTGATTTTTTCATTTTGTAACCAGTGTATTTTAGGAAGGGGGAAGCTCCTGTGTTTTATAGTTGAGTGAAGGAAAAATGCATATAGAGAAAAATACTTAGCTGTCAGCTTAACACAGATTTTCTGTGGTATAAATATTCATGCTACTAGGAATTTGAGCGTGAATGCTGCCATCTTCTCAGTGTCTTATTTGAAAAGAAACAACTTTTATTGCTATCTACATAGGACTTTAGGTCTTAATTTTCATTTATAACTGTCAGTAAATGTTGATGGCTATAACTTCAACCTCTTGGAAAGGGAAAACATCTTTTTCATTACAATAGGATGAAAACTATGTAAATACAGGTTATGAAGATGTACTGTTGGCTATGAGGCAGTCAACATGCACGACTGCCCTCTACTTTCCTTCTTTTTGTTGCAGGTTGAATGTTCAGCACTTCTCAGTAAGTGGTTGCTTGCACACTTGAAGGTCACTGAGTAAAATTAAACTGACTTTTAAAAACAGCAAATTGGGTTTTTTTCTCCTAAACTGTATGCTTTTTCTTTAACATTAAGGTTTTGTATGAATACTAAGGTTTTTAAAACCATAAAGAATTGCATTTTACACTGTGAAGAGTTACAGGAAAACATTGCAAATTGAATGTTCTGATGCAAACCTCTCTTTTCAGAATGTTATCCCTACATTAAATGAATCTAGTATTATCTTCCTTTTCTCTAAACTACTCTAGATTCTAGAGTTGTATCTTTAAGGTGCATGGAATACAACATAAGTACACATGATTCCTGTTGAATGTTCCATTCCTGGCAGGCTGACATGTGTCCTGTATATCTAACTTAACAGCCGAAAAATTTGTCTTACATCAATGATGTTTTGTCAGTCTTAACAACAAATTTATTTGCAGTGCATCATACTAGGCTCTGATAGGACTTGTGAGATGAGTCTGTGTTGCCCACAGAGGAGTGACCAGTACTATTTTGGGATAAGCCAAAATAAACTTTGGTGGCACTAATGTGGTCAAGCTGTAATGGCACATCAGTGTTCTAAAATGGGATGGCCCTTAGGCGAGTTTCCCTGGGGGCAATACTCAGACTGACTCTGCGCTGTAAACGCTCGGTGCTGACTGGGAGACACACCACTGGCAGAGGTCCTGGTGCCAGCTGAGGTACAGCTCGGTGTGAGGGGATGTGACTGCAGCGATGGGCCCAGGAAGAGCAGCGCTGAGGCAGCAGAGCACTGAGCCTCTTGTGCCCGCTCCAGCAGGGAAACGCAAGTACGGCTTGATTCACAAAACTGGCCTCTGAGCTCTGTACCTCTTGGACTGCGTGCTGCAAAGGGAAGGGTTGGGATTGCTTTATTTGGATCTTCTTAGTGATTCCCCGGTGGATTTTCTCTTGCAGCCTTGGCCTGTTGCAGCTTTTCAGTTGAAATACTGTGTCAGTGACAGTGAGGTTTCATGAGATGACCGAGCCATTTAAATGCCTGTGGTCCTTTTCCTCTATCTCCTTCTGTGTCACCTTCTGCAACCTGTTCCCTCCATGCCACTACAGTTGTTCCAGTGAATACTTGTGAAGTACTTATTAAGGATTTGGTGCAGTACATTGCCTTCTGAGTGGGTTGTTTTTGTTAAGGAAAAAAATCCCTTCCCCTTCTATCTGCCAAAAATAGGCCACAGTTTTTTGGTTCAGCTTTTTTGTTTTTAATGCCCTGGCTCTCTTTTTTTTATTAACTTTGACAGATACAGAAGACTTAATCTCAGAATTGTCTCAAGAAAACATGCAAAAGTTCAGGCTGACTCAGATAACTGTTACAGGTTTTACTGATTAACAGTTCAACAACAATCTACTTGTTCAAACATAATTTTGAACAAGCTTTCTAAGTACCTTATAATAAAAATAATGGTGATAAGGTGCTATTAACTTGTAAATTGAAGGTAAAATGTATGAAAGTTTTGTGCAGAAACAACTTGAAAACAAGCTCCTAAAAAAATCTATTTCCCTTTATGTTACTACTTCAATTACTCTGTTTGTTTTGTAAGTCTCATCTAAAACTATCTAAAATTCCCTGTAGCAGAAAATACAGACTGCCCTCCTTGAGACTGAGGGATGCTCTCTGTCTGTATAATTTCTGCAGATTTTAGGAACACAATGTGTGTTTCTGTCTTTTAGATAAAATGCTATAGAACCATTTTTACTTCAAGATTTTATCTTGTATATACAAAGTCAGAAAAATAATAAACCCCAATCCTGCATAAACCGCAGTCCGTGTTTTTCAGGCCTAAAAACACGAATCACTGGTGTGCAAATATGTATCTGTCCTCTCCTGAACCGGGAGTATCTTCATAACATCCTGTCTTAAGTCAGCACCAGAAAATTGAACAATGATCGTGGTAAAGTGACATGAATGAAAGTTTACCCAAAGTGAAACATCCTAAAAATATATGTGCTGGCCTGGGGTAACTTTAGTCCATTCATTTGTTTTAAATAAATTAGGGGCATGATGCTAATATTTATTTCTACCAAGTGAGTAAAATACATTCCATGAAACAAAAATTACTGTAAACTGGTAATTTAGTTTCTGCTGTAGTGATAAAAGTTTTCATTAATAAGAATAGATGTAATTATTCTGTTTTGATCCATGCATAATGTACATATCCCTTCTTCATCAACTTCACTATACTATTTAAAAAGCAGGCACTCTTCACAGAATACTCCCAGACAGCGACTAAGTGTGGGTTATTTGGAGGTAAAATTTACAATGATAATTTTGTGGTAAGAGATTAAAGAAAATAGTTATAGGCAGTGGTTGAACAGAGTTCTTGGAGGCTTTTTAGAGATATATACATATCTCTTAGTTATATCTGTGTGTGTTTGTATGTTTTTATGTACATACACACATATGCACACTCCTGCTTATGCACAGTTCAACTTTCTAAAAAATGTTTCTTAAAAGTAATTATATATAAAATATTTACTTTGAACTATGTTTCAGATATAATTTTATGTGCATGTACATAGAGGTACATTTGTGTATCAAAACTGAGTGATGATTAAGATTGGTGCCAGGTTGTATTTCATGTTGGGTGGTTGTTCCCTTGTTTTTATTCTGAGCCCATTGTACTCTTGCTTCTCTTGCTAGCATAGCACCAAAAATGCTCTTGGAAGACTGCTCTTCGCAAGTTATTTTAGTGAACTGCGTGTTGCATAATTATTCCTCTAAGTCACACTTTTCATGATGTATTTGTTGTATGCAGGTGCTCTTTCTATACCTGATTACACAAAGAGTGTAATAAATAGCAAAACAAGAGGTATAAAAAAACTTGTACTTAAGAGATCAAAGCAAACCAGACCATGCAGCCCTTTGGAAATCTTGGCTAGCTCTCTTGTAAATAAAAGTGGTTCTAAAGCAGAAGGTATTTAACTACTGTATTTATAAAGGTCTTGATTGGCAGTTCAGTTATTAACCTCATAAAACAGCAGCGTAAACTAGTAAAAATGTTTATTCTAGCACTTCTATCTAAAGGAAAATGAAAACCAAGATACAGTGGCATATTCTTAGATGTGGCATAAAGGAATGTTTTCTTCAAGTCAATAAACTTAAACTATTTTGCTTACGGTTCTGGGATTTAAGTATTTTCTAATTCCTAACAAAACAAATGTTAGATTTCTTGAAGGTACAGAGTCACCACAGCTTTATTAAAGGTGCAAACCCCAATCTTTATAATGATTCTTCTTTCCTCTTCACAGTGTTTTTCATTTCATGTGGAGCAGAAAGGAAATTTGAATTGTGTTTTGTAACTAATTTGATGAGGTTACAGAAGAGTTTTGCCTTTATGTCGCTGAAGAGGTGTCCTGTATCATGTTAGGTCTAGAAAAACAAGTATGCAATAATCTTCTGTATCCTTCCTCTTTGTCTTACTAGCCAATGTATTACACCAGGTTTTTTTACAGTTGTTTTTTTCAAATACTGTGGCTTTTCAAGCCTCCCACAAAATTACATGGCCATTTTGTCTTCTATGGCAGTGCTAAAATTCTCTTATGCATGTGAAATGTTTTCTTGAAAGCAGTTTGTCAGGAGTCCTGAGAGAGTATGTGATTTCAGGAATTTAGCTCATACCTGTGTTCATTAAATGAAATTATCTGAAGCAAATTAAAATTTGTATATAATCTATTTCTGAAGGAACTTGCCTGTTGCTATTGTCTTAATCTCTTAGTAAAAAAATAGTGATGATTCTCTGGTTATCCTCCAGAGGGACTGCTAATCAAGAGCTTTCATAAATATATATTTCTGAATGAATGAAACAAAATTTTAAGTGGTTATTTTTATTTCACATCAAGCTAGTATTTGAAATACTAGTGTATGTTGTGGAAAACAATATTTTGTGCTGAACTGAAGACTAATTTACTAACTTACTAAAAACTTGTTAAATCTCAAGAATTTTGTTGTTTGGAACAGGAACTACTGTCCACTGTAATTACAGTAGGTAGTGATGGCCAGGAAATACAGGAAGAAAAGAAAAACACTGATCTGTTAAGAAGACAAGGTTAAAATCATGGTGCCAGAGTGGGAAGTAGCTATGTGGAACCATGCAGACAGTAAAAAGATCTTTTTATTCTGTTTTCTTGATTCTCATTCAAAGTGTGACTGGTGGCAGTACAGGTCAGCACTGTCTTTGGATGAGTTAAAACCTCTATGGATGGTCATTTCACAACCTCTCTGAGTAATATGTTCAAATGCATTGTTCCCCTTGCCCAATTTGAAATTTCCAAACTATGATTTGTGTTCTTTCTGTACTGTCTGCAACTACTGCAAGATTAGCTCTCTAGTCTTTAATTCCTTCAAGTGGTTGTAGGTTTTTGTTAGATCCACCCTGGACCTCCTCTTTGTCAAACAGAGCAAACCTGTCTCCTTCAGCTTCTTACAAGACAGGTGCTCAAGGCCCTATCTATCTGAGCACCTCTTTGCTGGGCCTTCTTCTGTGTGTTCTAATCTCTTCTGAACCTGGCAATCCAGCTTGATGGAGGATTTCATGTACAGCCTCACTGCTTGATCTGATGCTGCATTCATCCTAATGAACATAGTCCAGTATGTAGTTTGTCCTGTTTGCAGTGAGGATGTACCATTGGCTCATACTGAGTTTGGCATCCTCTGTAACCCCTGTTTTTTTTCCCATGGGGCTATTGGTTTCTGAGCCGGTTTGATATTTGCCTGTGCTGATGTTCAGGATTATTCAGCCAGGTGCAGAATGTTGTTTCTCCTTGTTGAACTACATAAGGTTTCTGTTAGCCCAAACCTTAAGTTTCTCAAGGTCTGTCTAGACTGAAAGTCTGCTGTTTGGTGTTTTATCCAATCCCCCTAATTCAGTGCTGTCTACAGATCTGCAGAGAATGCTTTCCATCTCTTTTCAACCACGTTGTTGATAAAAATGTTGAGGGGTGCAGTGGCCCCAGAACTGACCTGTGGAGTGTTCCACTGTTACCAGCCAACAACCAAACACTGAACCACTGATATCTGTTGGGCCTGGTGGTCCAGCCCAAATGCTTTGTTTATCCAAGCTGTACTGCCTCAGTTTCCAAATGAGAAATCTGAACAAAGCTGAACCTGTTTGTCAAGTACAGCATTTTCTAGTCCTTTAAGTTTTTTTCCTGAATGAAAATATAGTTTAACTGCTTTCCCTAGGAAATAAGAAGAGATTCCAGTTCTCACCAGACTCTTGGATTCTCTGTGCATTTATGCACAAGTTTCTTTAGGTTGGTTTCTGTTACTTACCTGTTTTTGTATATGAAACTGAAACCTGGCAAGTTGGAGCCTTTCGATAGTGTGTACACTCTCTTCCCAAAATCCGTTTATGGTGCTTGCCTTAGAATTTGAAGATTACCTCCTTGAGCTGGCAATAATGTGGTCGTTTTAGGATAAATTTAGGATTCTGCTTCTCTTTTCTTGAGTGAAGTGAAAGCTGCAATGCTTATGGAGGTTTTTGATTTTCAAGAAAGTGTGAACTGCCTGTTCATTCTTTCAGATCCCTTTCAGGGAAAGAACAGGAATGTTAAAGTGGGTGACTAAAAACTAGTTAGCCTAGTTAAGTTGCATTGTGGGATTTTTTTAATAGTTCAATGAAATCAGGAGAAGCAAATCTGTAAAATGTCTATTATCTATATAAATCTGTCCTTTTGAATGACAGATTTGCTAAATTCTGTCCTGGTTTTCAAGTTCTTCCAACAGCAATTGTCCTTGCAGTGCAAGGAGTAAATTTGATTCTGTTTCTGCATTACTGCTCTTTAACATAAGAACAGTGACATATGTGTGGCATTATGTGACATATCATAGTTAATGATTTCACTGTGAGAATTGGTATAAAACGAGTAGATTATACAGGAGTCAATATGTCTATAATGTCATTAAAACTATGTTCTTGGTCTTGATCTCTAATTGTGTCTTGTCTATATTTTTTTCACATTCCAGTTCTATTTTTTCTTTTTAAATATAATATTATTTTTCCCTGTCAAATATCTGACCATGCTTTTGTCCGCTGACTTAAGATGTTAGCAATATTTACATTCAAAAAGAGCACCAGAGACTCTTGCTGCCCTCAGAAGATTGTCTCCAAATCTCACTTATGCTGTACTCAAATATTAACATATTTACTGCAAATGTTCTCTAACATATCAGTTACTAAAACCAACCTACAAGGTTATAAAGCTTTGTTCTTCTGAAAAATAAATGAAAGAACAGAAGCAGGTGATCTTTGACACATATTGCAGTAAAATGATACTTATGCCCCAGTGTCACAGCAGAATTTTAATCTCCTGGACTATTCTGTTAAGTGTACAGAACAGCTTTAAAAAGAACACTGCAGCGTCCATAGTTTTATTCTTAAATGTATTTTTTAAAATGCAGTTAAAAAGTCCACATACTTGCTATGCATAAAGATGGAATATTTATTTAGAAAGACAACAGTTATACAAACATAGATGCTACCCCTTGCGTTATGCAGAATCAGGTTGCTACTGAGACAAACATAATGTCCCAGACATGTCAGAGATTGCAGCAGCATTTATGAATTTGATTCTAGAAGTTTGATGGTAATTAATACTTCCACAAGCAAAGCAGATGAAATGAGAACTGGTAAGTACATGATGTTTAGCTTAAACCATCCCAGGTTCTACTCTGAAAATTGGTAAAAGCCAAAGAACTGGTGCTAAATGAATGGAAGAACTGCTGACAATGGAGTATAATAAGGGCTTCTGGGTTAGGTTATTTTTCAGAAAAAAGTAAAACTGATTTTTTCATATTTTCTGAAGAAGCGTTATCAACACTTTTAAGCATGATATATAGTTTACGTAGACTTTTCCTTGAAGTTTTATAGATTTACAGTCTGCTTTGAGTAATGCCTTTCTTCTTTTTTTTTTTTAATTTTTACTCCTATCACTAGTTGTTGGATTTTTTTTTTTTTTTTGGAACTTAGCTGTGATTCACTCTTGTCTTCTGAGTGCTTATTGCTAGCAAATAAATTCTGACCTTCATGTCATCACATGCCTTCAAAATAACTTCTTGCCAATTTATATGAACTCTATATTTTGTGAAAGATGTTTCTTTTCCTCATTTTTCCTGCTCCAGAGTCTATGTAAGTGGGAGAATTTGACTCGGGGGACACAGAGAATTGTTAGCAGTGGTGGCTGTCACTTGATTCTGTCTGACATAGTACAGAAGATACCTCTGTATTACTATTTTTCATTAATGGAACATCTTTTCAGATGGAAAACCTGAGTGAAAATGGAAAAGAAACTCAGGTATATGTCTCTACGCAAACACTCTTTTGTCAGTCTTTCTTGTGAGTGCTAAAACATGGCTGCTGTCTCTAGCCATCCAAGTGAAACCTTTTGTGAATGGGCTGTACTCTAACACAGTCATCTGGCTTTTTTGCAGAGTTACTTGCATGTGAGAAAGCATTGAGGTTGTCAAACTGCAGAGTATCTGAGATGTAAATATTGCATCTTCCTATCTATGTACTGCAGTATTCTGCATGTATACAGTTTTACATATTATTTTCTAGTGAATTTAGGAGGATATGGGTGCTTCCATTAGTTTCTCTCTCAACCTTTCCTACCTCAAGCATCATTTTAATTATGTACTTGAACGACATTTTACATCGGGGAGAGGGATTTTGTTGTAAGCATCATCAGCCCATTGATAACTTCTCTGTTTCATTACTGTAGTTCCTCTTTCAGTAAATAACCTTCCACTAATTCGTTATTTAGGTCTCAGTAATCCCATTTGAAATTCTGGATTCTGAAATTGTGCTACTTTGAGTTACTAACAGGAAAAAAGAAAATGTTGCTTCAGAGTCTGTGGTTTAACATACTATCAAAGATGAGCTCTGAAGCAATATAAAAATAGTTTTAACTGGACATGGGGAAAAATACTAGTATCCTAAGGCTCTTCTCAGTTACTTCTTTTATAAACATGTTTTAGGGTGAGTAGATGTAAAATCTTGTGATCTGCAAAATGTTTGGTTTAAGAATTTAATTATGGTAACTGTGTTGCCAAACATCTGTGTTTGAACTTTGTCAGTGACTAATGGGAAGATAGTTATCTATAGATATTTTTAATTTAAACCTATCATTCCCTGTCAGATATATTTTAGAATAGGGGGGAAGAGTTTGTTTCATGAAAACTGTTAGCAGTGGTTTTTGGGTTGTTTTAGTCCACTTGATATATTCCTATATAGGTGTGTCAGGAACTTATCCCCTTGTAAAGATATGGATAGCTTATTAATTATGAAGTCTAACTCACATATGTGTGTATGTGTATGCAGGAATCTGTTTATAATAGTAACATGAAACATATCTTGGTTGGTATTAATTTTTCACAGGAGTACATTGTTGATGAAATTAATACAAAATATGTGGCTTAGTGCATTTTGGAAAAGCAGAACCGTTACATTTTTTTGTTGTTCCAGTCTCAGTTACGATGCTAAAATACTTGTGGGTACCTAATAATGTGTACATGTTTCCAGGGGCAAAAAAGATGGTCAGTAATCAAAAATGAAACAACTAAATACCTCTCTTTTATTCTGTCTAACTGTTTTTCTTTCTGCTTATTCCCTGTTGCACATATCCCTGCCCTGACATCCCCAGGTAGTGGATTCACACTTAAAATGGTGCTCTGTATTTTTGAGAACACCTTTGCATTTTGCAGCACTTTTGCTAGTGTGTAGTCTTTCTTGTTTCCTCACTGAACTGGAGACCCTGTAACAGTCTGCTCAGACAGTTGTCTCTCTCTTTTTCTGAAAGTGCCTGTGGAGATCTTTTCTGCAGCTACTGCTGATTAACGGTATTGGTTAGGCTGTCTTCTCCCCTCACATAAGCTGTGGAGCAGCTTATGTGGGAGGGTGTGTAAACTACCCACTTCAGTAGTTATCATTTTCTTTTCCTCTCAAAAAGGTTCATGAAACCATGCTAATCACAAAGAATTTTGAGACTTTGTGAGGATATTCCATTCCATTATTTAATATTGATTCAAATGTGACTGGTGAATTTTTAATACATTAAAAATGGACCTTTAAAAGTACTTGTATGAAATGCTGCTTGTATATAGTCTTCTCTTAAACCTCTAACCAGTGGTCATCCATTCCATAGAAATCTTAACCTCAATCTGCTTTTGCTTGATGCAGTCTATGGAACCAAGATGTGGAGGTGTCGCAGGATTTTTGGATAGAATTTTTTTCTTTTTTTTCTTTTACTGAATTCCTAATGTTTTACATATGGAAAAACTCAGTCGGACGGGCTGTTTAACTTGATATACTTAGATCTTACGTTTTGAGCTGTCTCTGGCTTTGCATCTTCAGTTTTCTACATAATGTATGTAGAAAAAATTAAAGTTGTTTTGAAGAAGCTGTAAGAAGAAATTACATGGGTGTCTTCAGTGATTTTCAGTATTGATGTCTAAACTGTCCTCATTACTGCTTTTATTTATATTCATTCTTGGTTTGAACGCTTCCATCTAATTTTTTAACTTGAAGCCTTTTTGTAGCTGTTACAGCTACTGCAGATTCATTGGACATGCTTTTAGTTATAGCAACTCACTATTATTGTGTATATATATTCACAGTATTGTTTCTCATGTACCTAGAGAAAGTTTCCTGTACCTCTTTGAATGTTTGTTTCCATCTAGTTAGCTGTTTTTGCTGTGTTTATTCTGTGGCCTGTGGCTAAGGCATGTTATGTTAGTGGAGTGCTGGAAGAAGCTGTGCTGATGCTTCCCATGTGCTCATTTACTCGTGCATGATTATTTTTGTCTGCTTATTTTTATGCACATTCAATATTGCCATCTCATTGTGTTATTTCTCTAGACCTGGATCTGTCTACTTGTTGTAAGTGCTGCATTGGAGTCATGCTAACACGCTGACATTTATCTTGATTGATCTTGTGGCAAGCAAACCCTGTGGTTGGCTTTCTTTTTCTAAATGGATGGCCTTTCATTTATTTATTTTTAAAGGCAGTCTGTTTTATCTGCACAGCATATATGTCTAATTAGAACCTCCCCACTGTAACATTCAGTGGGGATGGTTCTTGCTTAGATGATGCTGAATGGTTTCCTATAAACCCTGAAGCCATGCTTTATCCGATCTAAACCAAACAAATGCAGAAGATTTCTACGTACCTCCTTTTAGCTTGGATTAATTTGCTGTTGTGGCTTGAACTGTTCCGCCGTACTAATTCTGGCTAGGGATGAGTTCATTAGGTATTTGTGCATTGCTCTGTTTTGGATGTGGTTGCTCCATCTACACAAGCAAAAATGTGGCCTGTACGTGTCACCACTGCTATGTGTTGGAAGCAGTGCTGGATAAAGAGGGTTAAATGAAGGTCAGATGCATTTTACAAATCTTCTGTGAGTTGCTATTCTGAGATGCTTTTTAGTGTCAGTAAATTATGAGCATCTGTTAGTCCATGTCTTTTAAGCCTATTTTATTAGCTATTTAGTACATGAGCCACGCTAAAGCATGTGTAAGTCTTCTCTTGTTCAACTAGAATGTTCTTAAAATGGTACCGGAATTTAAGCTGTTGTATCTTTTCTTTTTAGTGTGATTTCCCAAAAAGGCCCCACTAGTTTAGTTGACGAAGTGTTAGTATGGACACATACAGAGTTACTTAACTTGTGTAAAATATACTGTATCATCATTTTTAATGAAAACATCATGCTGCCTTTGAAAGTAGTTCATCATGTGTGCATGGTTCTTCTGGATTGCCAGTTTCACTGTAGCATCAGAAATCAACAAATAAACTGGTATTTTGAGTGCAACTGATTACTGCTAATTATGACTCTTATTCATTTGTTTCTGCAGAATGACAGGAGGGGAGTTTTTCTCTCGGTTTCCAAGTCTTTATCCTTTCCTTCTCAAGCAGTTGGAGGTTGTAACCAGTACTTTGAACAGGTAAGACAATGTCTAAGAAAACTTTGAAATATAAAGTGGAATGAAAAGTTTAAACTGAGCTGTGTCACGTACACCCTAATGCTGTTGTATGTATCAACAGCTTCTTGAAATTATATAGTTCAACTATGTGTCTTTTGCTAAGGCTTTTTTCTTTTAGCTTTTGCACATCGCAATAAGTCCCTGAAGACTGAACTACTGCTGAGTAATTAATAGTTGCTGCGTTCCTAGGATCAGATGTTAAAGAACTTATATTTTTCAGGGCAGCAGAAACTGGGTGTATGACTTTCTCATGTTTAACAATGAGGCTTCCTGACGTGTTTAAGCAATACAGAGTCATAGGCCTCACGTAACCCTAAATGAATGCTTTCCAGCCTGTGACACACTGACTCAAGGGAAAGTCCTTGGTCTTCTTTTAAGGACTCCACAAATGGTGGCTGAGAGCTACAGATGATACCATTTGGAATGACACTGTTACCTCCAGGTTCATGAACTTTTAGAGTAAATCAATGCTGGGTTTGTTTTCTCTTAAAATGCCATGGTATAAACTGTAGAAATTGAGTAGCTGATTTATGGATGAGGTTCAACTGTCTGTTTAATGGGCCTAAGATGGATACTCTGAAGCAGAAGTTTCACCAGTCATTGCATGTTTTGCAGTCTCTGCTTAAGAAAAGAGGGTGTGTATATTTGGTGTAGCAGTCTGCTTTCCCTGACGTTTTGAAAGGTGACAGTGTCCTCATTGGTAAATTCTGGGAAGTCTTTCAGTTGAAAAAGATTGAAAGCTGCTGTCTGAAATGGAGGCTTGGAATGCTTTTCCAGTGTGAATTCAGACTTGTATCCTATTATTAGTCATTAAATAAATTAAGAGGGGTTGATTTTAACTTAGATTTCTGATTTTTTTAAATGTGAATAGTAGCCACTTGGTGTCAATGACAAGAACTTTATTTTTTAGTAAAGCCTGCTGTTTGCTAAATACACATTTCCTCCCAAACTGATAAGAAGAGGTTTTTTTAAACCACCTTTTTGTAACTAACTCCACTTTCTTAGTTTCCTGGTTCATAGAGAAAGATTATCTGTGCAGGTTTTTAATATTATTTAAAAATGAAGGCGGCTCACCATAATTGGGAAAAAAAGAGGCTTGGAATAATGCAGGAAAGTGACGGCAATACAGCCATAAGTGCCTTCATTACAGGGGTTCCCTGCAGGAGAACTGGATGCCATGTTTGATCCCAGCAGGGTTTGCACTCTCTTGTAATGATCAGCCTAGAATACCTCCTTGAACCAGAAATGCAGAAGCCTATTTTGTGGGGAAGAGAATCAATAGTAGCGTGAAGGAGAATGCACTTTTCACCAAATGCTTCTTACCCCTTTCTATTTAGTGAAGTTGAAGAGTTGAAAGTCCATCCAAGCCTGTTTCTTTTGCTTTTAATCCTGGGAAGACTGTATCCATCTCCAATGGATGGCACTCATTCAGCACTCAGCATGGCACCATTTGTCCCTTTTATTATAAGGTAAGTTTTTGTAAGGTGATTTTGTGATTTTTTTTTTTTTTTTATGTGATGGGACTTCTTTCTTGAATCTCTGCAATTTTTTTTTTATAAAATAACCTTTTTAAACTTCTCTTCAGTTTTAATTATTAAAGGAAAAACTGGTACTCACTGATTGCTCTTACCTATATTATTAAATGTCTTTTGGAGAATTAGGATATCTGCTTATGCAAACCATTGTATGACTTGGTTGTAAATCTTCATCTGCAAATGCTGTATGCCATGATTGCAGCCGCAGAGAGGGTAGATGAAAACTCATGACAGATTGTAGCAGTGCAAGGTTTGCTGTACAGAATTCTGATGGATTTTTCAGTCCTGCAGAATGACTGTTCATAACACGTAAATGTAATGATTAATATACAGATTTGTAGATGCACGTATGTATATAATCTCCATATTTATCCGTGTATATACATACATGGGTAGATGAAGATATGGGTCTGTACTTTATCTAATATGTTTCTAAGATGACTTTTCAAATTTTTATACAGTGTAACTTTCAGTTATATGGTGGTTACATGAAGGTATTCAGCACATATTTTTGCTACTCTATATGGTTTGGGATGGGGAGCCTGATAAGGGAACCAGGGTTGTGGTGGGTGAGCAGAAGTCAATATTTGAGAGGAAGTCTTGCTGTCTGTGTAAAAGCTTCAACAGCAGGGTGAGTAAACTTCTGTACTTAATCTCAGTCCTTTAGTAGTGAAGCAAGACAAAGTTGTTGTTACCCTAACATTTTAAAATTTTTATTTTAAGCTACTGCTTATGTTAAAAAATAGTATCTCTGCTTATTCTTCACAGCAGGTGTGATGTATCTCTTGCTTTTTATGATGTCTTTCAATTTTCAAGAATAAATAATTGTTTTCCAAAAAGAAAAAACCTGTAGTAGGAGTTTTTAAATGCACTGTATTTAACAATTAAAAATATTTGGGTTTCTGCCATATCAGAATCTTAAATGCTTTTTGAGGAAATGTTTAAAACTATTTCTTACGTCTTTTATTAGTTCTGGTTTTATGCCTTTATTAATGCACAGGAGAATGATCTCTTTTTTTTTTATATATAATGTTTCAGATAGTTTCTGTTATCGGTAATAGATTAGCTTTTGATAAGCTTTTGGTTACAGCTTTTTAGTTTTGTCTTTATACTTACAGTAGGACCACTATGTTTTTAAAGGTATATAATGCCAGCAAAGTAACTTTTCACACTTAGTTAGCTTATTATCTTGAGGTTGTTTTAAATACATTCAGAAGATGTGGGGAGAAAACTCCAATAAAAATTTTTAAGAATCTGAAACATTTAAGAAATCTGTATCATTGGACCTGCTTTCCTTTAACTGGTAAGGGAACTGTGTTCCTAAAGAGGAATGATATGGCAGATAAACATGATACTTTCTGCATTTCCTTTCCACTGAATTTGGCTGTAAATGCTGTGGATACAGGTATAGAACTAGAATAAAGTTATTACATATTTCAGACAGAAAATTCTATGTGGGTGTACAGACATGCATTTTCTGACTGGTTACTTAGCAAAGCATTGACATTTTTATGGTTGCCAGGGGACAGTACCAAGGATTCTGCAGGAGGAAATGTATTTATTATATAGCTCAGTGTGCTTTTACTGGCTGTATTTCTGTCTAGAGTTCTTATGCCCTTGTTCTGTGAATACCATGGTTGTTTTCTGTTCATTTTGACTGCATTAGTTGGAATACACAGGGATGATTTATCTTGGTGAGATAAATATGTTGCTATTTTCTCTTCTATTTCCCTTCCTATTTTTTATTCTACAATAGCAAATGAACAAAAATAAAATTCTCTCTTGTTCATTTGGTTGTTCTTTAGAAGGTAGTATGAAGATTGTTGCGAAGTAACCACATAGAGAGGATTGAAGAGAAGGTCTGATGCCAAAGGCCCTATGCATCAAGTCATTTAATTGTATATAAAAGCTGTTTCCTTGAATTGCTCAATGCAGTATTGTATTGTATAACATCTGCACGTACATATAATTACACGGTAGTCCGATACAATTATAACATTTAATTGCCATATTTTTACCATGAAATTTTTGCATTTCTGTTGTTGTACCACCGTCAAGGAAAGATATTGCTACACAGTAAGGAGAGAGGAAGGGTGAATGTGACCCGTAACTGGCCTTGATGCCCTTCCTGGGCTCAGCCCCCAGTGAAGTGGCGTTCATTTTGTGCTCTGAGAAGATGAACAGAATACTGTGTTTGCAAGCGAATGAGCAGTTCTATGAACAAAACTGGGCTGAGCAGAAAGAATTCAAATTGGGCTTTTGAAGAGTTTCACTTAACCTCGAGTGGAATTTTCCATTTAGTGGGAGTAGAGCTATGGTTGCTCTGACTGTGCTGAGATGAATTGCACAATATGAGCAGGATTAAATGCTACAAGGACAAATCTCAATCTCTGTGCATATGCTTGTTACTCCCTGTTGAACTATGGCATTTGATTACCTATCTGCAGTTCTATTAAACTGTTTTCCCCCTTTTCCTCTTGCAGATGTTTTATGTGGAAGGGAACACTTTGATTCACAACTTATTACCTCACTTATTATTTTTTTGAAAGAGCTAGATAGGTCTGTTTTAATGGTTACTTTCTAAGATGAAAGAATGTACAGCATGTTTTTGATTAACAAGGGAGGTAATCGGGAGGTAATGTTTTAAGTATGAAACAAAAACATAACCTCCCTTTTGCCTCCCCCTCCCCGTTTCAAAGACTTGTAATCTCTTCAGAATGATCTAGAATTCAGTTACCTTATGTCCTCTTGTACCATGGCATTGACAGTGTTTGTTTAGTGTTAAATGTTCTGGGCTGAATGCTCTGAAGGAGTAAAATGGGTATTGCTGTATTGACTTGGATACTTTTCCCTAGTTCAAGTCTGTCTCTATTTAAGTGTGTGACTTCTTAGTCTTTTAAGAAGGTTTTAAAAAATTAGCTTTAAAATGTCAAACAATATAAGGTTTTAAAAACCGTTCAGGTGTATGTGCCTTGTCTTCCCCTTGAAAAGAACTTCTTAATTCTTCATGAAATTTTCCCTTTAAAATTTTGGCAAAGAGACATATTTCAAAGCAGTGTTGCTTCTAGGTATATTATGTTGCAAGTCATTGAAGAAACTTGCTGTCTGAGGTCAATTTAAATAGAAATGTGAACATCTTTCCATGAAATCAACAGAGTTATGAAACTGGCACTGTTTTCTTGGGCAGAACTTTGTAACTTGTATTTTCTGTAAAATGGAGGCACTAAATTCTGAAGTCCCCTGATGCTGTTTCTGGACAGGGATAAGGATGGGTGGTAGTGGGAAGCACTAGTCCTTTACAACTGTCCTCTTCCCCCTTCTACACCTCTCCATCCACCACCGTGAACGATAGAGCTTTGGTTTTGCACTTGAGAACTTGTCATTAATATACAAGAATAATCACTGTGACCATTAGTTAATGATAGACACTAGGATGCAAGAAAAAAAACCCTGTCTGTGGTGAGGAAAAATTTTCTGTGGGATGGAGCATTGTCAGATGCCCTGTTACTGTAAGTCATTCCTAACAGAGTGTTAAGAAGAGGAGAGGGGAAAGTCTATATTGTCTATGAGCAAACTGGCAGCTCAAATACTGTCCTATTAGCTATGATAAATCTGTTATTTGAGTGGGCTGGATGCATCTGCTAGAGGCTTTGTGGGTTTACATTGGTCGAGCTATCGCCTGTCTTAGAAAGGCAGAGGAAACAACTGAAGATGTTATGACAGTTTTTATTGGTACATTTTCTCTTGGAAGTTACTACTTCTGCAGCTTGTTTGTCAGAACAGGCTCTGTGAAACTTCCTAATAGGCTTCTGGCAAAGTCAGCTTGGTAAATTTTTTAAAAATCGCTTGGCTGAGGCAGCGTGAGATGTCCAAAGGGCCCCCTGGGATCCTTTGCCCACGGCAGTGCTGTGGCACAGGTGATGCCCACTGGCTGCACAGGAGCCCTCCACGAGCACCAGTGTGGCATCCCAGTGGGTTTCTGTGAATCGTGTCCTTGCACAGTGCTTTGGGGCCTGTGCAGCCAGGATGACGTTCTTTCACTAAACTTTTTTTTTTTGGTCATTTTGAAGGGATTAGAGCAGACTCTTCACCTGTCTGTTACCTTAGGGATTTGGTGGATTCTTCTTAGATGCATTACTTATGCTACTTCACAGAAAATTACATTTGTGAGTCTGTCCTGGTGCAAAAAGTGATGCAGACTGTTGGCCCCAATTTCTTTCAAAATTGTGGGGAAAAACAAAAATCCTAGAGGCCATGATTCCATGTAAGTCTTTAGCCCACATCTGTAATGCAATACTCCTGTTTTTACTCAGTGGGTGAATACGTCTAGGACTTTTAAAAATCTTAACAGATGTCAGACTAATATGCAGGTTAGAGAAAATTTTTCTTAACATTCAAAAAGCATTTTTCTTAACATTTCTTAACCTTCAAAAGCAAAATATGGCATTTCGTATAAAAGATCAGATTCCCTCATTGAAGGCAAAGAGGTTCAATCTATAACATAGAGATTCCGTACGTTGGTCTGTACAAAATGCTATTCAGAGATTGTTTTGTCAGATACCAACAAGCTTTAAAAGCTATTTTATAACTACAAACTTGAATTTTAATCTCTTATAATGAATTTTGTTTTGTACTTTTCATTGACCAAAGTACATGGTAGTCTATCTGTAAAAACATTTGCTGGAAATTTAAAAATAGACCTTCAGATGCACTCTGCTTGAACCTAGTACAAAGGACTAATTGTTTTCAATAGTCTTCTGTTTAGTAAAATATTTAAGAATCTTCCCCATGTAATGTAGCAGTCTAATGATGTTGCATTATACTGTATCTGTCAAATACAATTTTCAATTACCAGATATATGAATATATTTACATTATTGTGCTGTCTTTTGCCATTGACTTATTTATTTCTGTTTCTTTGTGTTCCTAGTAATATGCAGAATGTTATTTGTCTGTTTTGTTCCTCTCCTCATTCTTTTTCCACTTAATAAACGCCTTGCATATTCCTTTCAGTTTTCATTGCTCAGTTTACTTCAGCACAGATAAAGAGGAAGTAATACTACCTTACTTCACATCTTTTTCTTTTGAACAACAAATTTGATTACATAAAGATGCATACATAAAATTATTATCTTACTGTTTTAACCTTTGTGTACTAATGTTGCAAATCATCGAATCTATCTTTTAGGAGAATGTATGTTAAGTAACTGAGATTGATCCAGGTTTATTTTAGCTTCTGGCAAGCAGAGCACCTGACCATGAATTCTGAGGCTCTCTGAGTTTCAGTTGTCTTACTATTTCATAAATCTCTTAGAGCTCACTTCTGAAGGAAACATCTTAAGGAAAAAGACCCAAGTGTAGTAGTATTAATATTCCAGAATGTGGTGTGAATTTAAATTTTCACTGATCAATAATGTTACTTGCATGTGGGTTGGTCTTTTTCAAAAGTTACTTACTCTTTGTTGACCTATGCCGTTTAGTTTGACTGCTCTGTATTGTGTTCAGTTATGTTAAATTATGCCCACTCTATGAGGTGACTGGTTCTGTTCCGTTGTAGCCCTGTGACAATGTTTGTATGGGCTTCATGGGAATGGATCTAGGAGAAGATGGAGTAATAAAGAAACAAAATTAAAATGTAAAATCAAAAGTGTCTGTGAGACTTTGAGCTAAGTTTAAAACCATAAATTTGATGAAGAACACAAAAGATGGGGGAGTGATGAAGTTCTGATAACAAGGTGTCTTTCATTTGTTTGAGAAAAGCTTGATTGAATTCATTCATGTGTACCTTGTAAAAAACTGCTGTTTATATAAGTTGTTTAAATGCAAATTCCCTGGTGTTTGTTTTGTTTCACACATGTACAGTTACATATACAGGTTTAGCATATCATCCTGTATCAGACTTGAAAGCAACCATCTGACTTTCTGTAGGCTAAACACTGGTATCCTTTAGTAAGAGGTCAACAAGGTAGCTGAGTGATTGTGCTTAGTGTGATTCCTCTGCCTTACTCCTCTTTTTCCTGTATTTTAGTGTGGCATGGCAGCAGTAGGAGAATTAATTTGAAAACTTGCTGCTTTTCAGCTGTGATTTCTGTAAGACTGGGACTCTCAACATCAGTCAGACAAGGAAAGAGGTTTAGTGGGAATGCCTTTATCATATTAGATGAAAAGAACTACATGTGTTTGTTGCAGCCTTGTATTAAAATAGCTGCTCTTGATTACAGTTGTTTATGAAAGCATCGCCCTGGGTTCCCCTATCATGTACACATCTTCTCAGCCTTTGGTCTCTCAGTCTTTGGTTTTTTCCTTTGTCTTTTTTTTTCTCTTCCTAATATCTGATCACTGTAACTGCTCAGTATTATAACTGTCTGCAATAGTGTAGTATTTGGAATGCCTGTGATACTGGGAGCAGGCTCTGATGCATTGGAATGCCCTGTCCTTGTTGGGGAAGCTTATGAGCTGACCAGTCATCGCAAGATGAAGACAGATATCCTTTTGATTGTGGGCAAGGTTCCCAAAACACGAGTTGGGAAAGGCATTTAGAAAAATGAGCAACGTGCACCCCTAAAACACAGATTGTTTTTTAGATTTTTATTGTATTAAATCTCTTGCTTCACATCTACGGTGGAAATTTTGCAATAGCTGCGAGAGAAGCAGGGAAGGAGAGGAATGCATTTCCCCACTGAGCATATCTCTTGTGAGTTGGGACTGTCTTGGAAGTCCTCCATTTCTACTTCCAGTCTATTCTCTGTGCAATCCTGTTTGCACAGTGATTGGTACTGATCTGTACAAATATTTATGGTTCACTATAAATATTTATTAAAAAGGAGAGTTTCAGTTGTTTTCTTCTTTTTTGGCATTTTTAAATAACAACTTGTAAACAGCTTGTAATTTTTTTTTTCTAATTTAAGTACAAGTTGTAGTGCTAGAGAAAAGACTGCAAAGGGCTTGATGTGCAGTAGGCTGCTCTGATCAACTAGAACTCTTTGTTCATCTTTGCTTTATTCCTGTCTTTTCTCTGAAACTGGGGGCAGATTTTTTTTTTTCATGTTCAAGTGGTGCTGTTGGGAAATATCACAACCCTTAGGTATTCATTATTGATTCCTTATTGGAGTTCTCACTGTGTTCATCAGACGTTGGCAGATTATAGTCTGAAGCAGTTTAGGAAATATTCACAAACTGTAGGGAGCTGTTAGATTAATAGGAAATAAAAGGTGATGTCTAGCAGAGAGGCATTCACAAACACTGAGAATAACTATTTTTCTCCAGTATTGCAGACTCCTGAAGAGTACCAAAGGCTGGGATCCTGGGTTAAAATTTGGTGTATACTGCTTCTTATTTGAAACATGATCCAGTAAAAAATATGATGGGGTGCTCAACTGTCAACATATGATTGGTAAAGTAATTGTAGCATTCATTTACGTGCTTAAAATTAACCAGTCAGGAAGTACTTTGCTGGACAGGATAAGTATCCAAATAATAACATTTAGCTTATTCTGCAAAAGTATTTGCAGAAAGGATCATGAAAATGGAGAGAAATAATACATTAACTGTCCAGAGGATGATAAGGGAAACCAAGTATAATGATATTTTAGAAAGCCAATAATTTTTAAAAAGAACAGTCTTAGTTTGAGTCAGTATTGGGAAAGCTTTTTAGCAATGGGCTAGTTACTTTTGGTGATATGACTGAAAGGGAAGTGTTTTTGAGAACCCAGATCCTTTGGATGTTTTCATGGGTCTTATATGTTTTTAAAATTGCTCATGTTGCAGTCTTGTTTACAATCATCTGAAGCTTTCAAAATCATCACAAGGCACTGAGATGTGATTTATGCATTCAATTTCCTTTCATAGAGTTCAAAATAATGATACAGTTGCTAAGACAGAATATAGTCTTTGTTTTGATTTTTTCCCAACTGTTTAGGTAGTAAGTGGTGTGTTTTTCTTTGTCATTCTGCAGTTGTGAAACATCACAGTAACTATCCTTAAATTAACAAAGTAGAAATATGGTTGTGAATGAAATTTTTTTCTTTTACATGATCTCGAGTTAAAAGCAACTGTTTTTTTCTAGAATGCTGTGTACCAAAATGGAGGCTCTAACCTCATGTAACTTCAGCAAATAGCTCAGTAAACCTAGGGATTAGCTACCCTTAGATATTATTTGAGATTTCTTGATGGAAATGCAAGAAAAGAGATGGCATTTAAATTGTGTCAAGAGGTTCTATAGTAAATCTCTGTTTGAAGAGAACATCTGTCTGTTGGTCTGAAGTTTACACACAGTATTAGTAAGAGTTTTCATAGGCTCAAATGTTAGAGGTCTTAGGTGTTCTGGCTTACTAAATCAGACTTCAGGTTTCTGATGTTGATTCAGCTTGGTAACAGTTGGCCACTTTTTTGCAATAACTTAGACCTTGGTGAGAAGAAGAGAGAAATGTCTATAATTTCTTCCTAGAAAGCCCTTGGAAACACATGGAGAAACAAATCCTGGTGTAGGTTGTGGACAGCTTTCACAAATAAAAGGCTGTGTACTTTGCCTACACACTTTCTGCAGTATTTATGGCTACTCTGATTCATTAAGTGTTTGTGTGGAAAACAGTGCCTTTACAAAAATACAAGGTTTTATCTTAATTGCCCAAGTTGGAAGAATAAAATACTTAACACAGTGTATAAAGAGACCAGAAGTTTGGGCAACCATTAACTTCACTTTAAAGGAAATAGATAAGAATTTAGAAATTTGGAACTGCACAAATAACCTGAAATTAAATTTCATTTGTTTCTGTCCACAGTTTTGTTCAAACATTTTCTGAGCTACATTCATGTGTTGATTGTAGATCTAAAACCTCCAACAAACTGATAATTCTGTAATGCTTTTTTACTCATCAGGTAAATATTGAGAAGCTATATCAAAACTCAGTTTATTCTGTTTTTTTTTATTATTCTTAATCTCAGATTAAAGAATAAAAAAAAAGTCTTCAGGCCAATTAAATACAGATTTCCATGGAGAAATAAATTTTTTAAGTTAAATGCTGTGGGTACTTTAATTGCTGAGGAACACAGATATCTAAATAAAAAATAATTGTGTTTCCTTAAAAGAAAAACAGAAACCAAGCAAGTCAATAAATGAACAAAAGAAACTTTATGTACATGCATAGCAATTATTGTTCATATTCCAGGAAACCTCACTCTCACAGTAATGAATAGGCACTGTCCTGCTGATTTGTGCCCAATGTGGAAGTCCAAGTTGTGTTGTGTGGAAGATTGAGTATTTTTTTTAATGCTATTTTTGGACCTCACTTCTCTTGGAAATCCGTTACACTGCATTTGAAAGTTGCTAAATGTATTCCTTTAGGAGATAATTTGAAGGGAAAAAAAATAAACTAGTCTGTAATCGTGATGCATGCATACAATGCCCTTGAATCTTTTTAGCCAAACCCTTTGTAATGGGAACTGAATCTGTTGCTGAATACTTTTTGCTGTGACCTGAGACCACCATCCATGTTTTCCCCTAATGTAATTTCATGTTTTTAATTCTTGCTTTGGAACTGATAACATGACTTGAACTGTATAGCTGCATGGTGGAGGAAAGAGAAAATCTCTTTCTCATACTACTTACCCTGCCTATATAGAATCAGATAGAAGCCTTACTGTAGTTTTTTTTCTTACAGTACATTTGTTAGGACCTTCTGGCATAACTAGCCCCAGGATTTAAAGAGTGCCATCTGTTTGAATTTTATTTATTCATATTTTTTTAATTGGTGTTATCTTTTAAAAATAGAGGATGTTAAAATGCTTTAACCTGCAGGCAGAGTTGGTTTGTTTGAACTGCAAGTATGCCTTTCCTGCCTCATGCTGCCCTCTTCTCTCAAACTGTTTGTGATAGTGGTGGGATACTTGGTTTGATGTACAAGCTCAGAGGCCCTTTCTTCAGAATGTTCACTGTATCATTAATAAGCAATAACATAATTAGTAATGCATAGATCACTGTGACAACATCCAGTAAAACCTGGAAATAGCTATTCCTCTCCTTATTAGTACTTTTAACAACTAAAGGTATATAATAAAATATACATATTTTCAGCTACAGATGTGATTCTTCAAATTAATTCTACTTATTTGTTTCTGTGAACTTCATATAAAAGGTAATCCTTATTTGCTTTGTAAATTTGGGTTAATTTATTAAGTCAACCGACTTAATAAAGTCTGTTGAGGATAAGTTATAAGAAAGGGAGGAAAATAAGCACATAAGAAACACCTGCAGGTTTGTTGATTTTTTTTTTCCTTTTCTTTTTCAAAAAGAAGCTTAAGATATTTTCATTTACAGCTAGTGTTCTGTTGTTTGTAGCCAGAGTAATAAATTAGATACTTTGATGTGTGCAGAGGAGTATGGAATCTTTGTGCCTTATGAGAGTTGGTCATAAATTATGTCACTTAGGAGGGTTGTTCAGGATCTAAATATTGAAGCTGGAACGGAGCAGTGGAAATGCATTGAATCTACAGTTACATGAAGTGAAACCTTCTCAGATTTATTGACTTTTTGTTCTTGATCATGGACCGTTTCAAGTAAACATGTTTACGTCCAATACCTCATGCACCTACATAAATAGTACCGAGTTCAAGGTGAACTACTACAACAATTATTAATAGCCCTCGGCACTTAATAGAAGTATATCATCACATGAGGATTTTGCAAGTTTCATGCTTGTTGCTGCCTTGAAATGTAATAAAGTTTGGTTGGCATAATGTCTGTTTTTACATATGACAACATTTTACATAACATAGTATGTATAAGTCTACTTATACATGACCTGCCTGTAAAGGTAGTGTTCCATAATGAAAACACTTCCCCATCTCCCCTAGGTACTTTTCAAAGCAAAGGAAATGGAACAGTTTTAAATGCAGGTTTGCACACACAGCAGTGCTTTCCCAATGGGTGCAAGACTCCATTGCTCATACTTCCCACAGAGGGAGTGAGCCTGTGACAGATTTTTAGTCATGTTGTTGGCAGGTGAAGTTCAGAGTCTGGATGGTGAAGTGGATGAGGTTGGAGGTCCTGTTCTTTTTTGCCATGTCCTGACTTGTGAAGGACAATGAACTGCCATCACATAAATGAAATTAATCTCAGGGATGGCAGGAAGAGTAACCTGAATAGTTTAATAGCCTCAAAATACTTCTTTCCTTAAGCTGCTGCTTTTTGCTGCAGGTACAAACTGAATTACTGTGATTGCCATAATTGTGTAATAGTATTTCTTGATACAACTTTGTGAGGTTGCTAAATCCTAGATAAAATAAGTATTTAAGAATACAGGTTGCAGACTTAGTGTTAAGAGCGTATAGTTGATCTTGAAGATTGGTACAACTATAAACAGAAAAATGGGTTAGATTGTTATTTTCTGTTGTTTCATTTGCATTCACTTTTTCTATCCCTTTTTGAGGATTGATCCTGTTTAGTTTTAGTTACAGGTATCTAAGTGGGATCCAGCAAAAATCAAAACTGCCTGTTCTAGGGTGCTGTTAGAGAATGGAAAACCTAGTGTATGTTTTGACATTCTTCTGGCAAACTTGTCGCGTGATTCAGGAATGAAGTCAAGGGCTTTCAAAACATGAGAGATGTATACCTAAGTGCCTTCAGGGCATGCAGAAGTTCAGAAATAGGTCTCTGATGGTGACTTGGCATGACATCTTGCAAGTGTACGTGAAATGAGAAGTGTTTTTGAAATATTATAAGCACTGTTTCTTGCAGGAGGTGGGGAACAACGAATTTTCTTTGAGTATTAGGAGACTAAAAAAAATTACTTTAAATAAATGAGAAGAAATGGTAGGAATGTTAACCCCTCTCAGATTTGGGAAGCTATTTGCCAAGGTGAAATACCTTCCATGTGCTCCCCTATGTGTTCCTATATAGCAAATACTTAATTGTTCTTAAAATTTTATGATGCTTTTGTTCCTTAGTAGTGACTTCATAGGAGTGATCTTCTCGGGGTTTCCACCAGGATGTCAGTTCCTGTGACTGCACTGCACCCTGCGTGGCAGTCTGTACTGTGAGAAGTTTGCATTAATGTACAGCAGGTGCATAGAACAGTGGTTGGTGGTTGGGTTGCCTTTTGGGCAAGTAGTAGCTGTGGCATTGCATTTTCCTCAGGCATAGAAAGTTGCAGAACTGGGCTGGCTGCGTCCTGGGAGAGTTCTCCGTGACAAGCCACCAGTGTGGTTGCTCAGCAGGAGGACTTCAGGCAGCTGAGAAAATTTTGCCAGTAATATGAAACTATTTTCTTCTTTCTAAATATAGAGCAGTCACTTCTATTTCCATAATAAATTTGATAAAATAATAGCGTGGAACAAAATTTGGCACGTAAAATACTGTGTCTCCATGTATGTATATGCATGTGTTATAAGTCTTTGATGTCAGTTTTTACAATACGACAAAGTTAAAGTGAGGTTATTTAAACATACTTATACTATATTTTTATATATATATATATTTATATATATATCTTTTTATATATATATATATTTTTATATATATATATAAAATTTTTATTAATAGGAAAACCCCCACAGAATTTCATTCTAATTCATTGCATCGTGCTTGAGGAGAAAACCCAGTCTGAAGCAAGGAGTTTTGGAAAGTACCCTTGCACAAGTTACAGGAAACCCTGGCATTTTACCTGTTTTCCACTCCTCCTATGAAGACATGTCAGGTTCCTTGGGATTTTTAAAAGGTCAAAAACAAAGAACATTCTTAGGTATACAGTTATAGCTAATTAAAAACTAGACATTTGTTAGTCAATGTTGCTTGTGTTTGGAAAGAACGTCTATGTGTGCCAATCTCTTAGTGAAGAAAACATGGTTTAGAAGAAGTAAAGGAGGGGTTGCAGACAAATCACTTCACTGGTTTAAGTTTACTTTACAGTAGAATTAAAATGGTTTTGTTTAAAAAAAAACGGAGGGTTTTTTTGGAAGAGCTGAACTGAATTTTGTCTTGCGCCTTGTCAATGCGTAATCGAAGCTTTTCCATATGGAAGAGCTTGCAGTTGTGACTGCTCTGATTTAGCATTCTGTTGTGAAGGATAGCCAGTCTTTGAAAAGGAAATGCAAAGATGGTCTTTGTAAAAATCATGATAGAACATGCAGCCATACTGAAAGAATTAAAAATTCCCAAAAAACCTATTGTTCGGGGTAGCATAGCTCTCTAAGTTCCTTTAAATGAGATCTATGTATTTTTCAGGCATAACATTACTATTTCAGTTAAGACTATTTAGTTTCTTAGTATTCAGAACTCTATTAATTTGGTTGCTGGTTCAAGATGGAAACTGTTTTCTGTATTTCTTTGATGTGAACTAAAGTAAACTACTACTTTGAGTATTGATTTAAATTTGCTAGAGATATTTGAAAACTTAGAATAATTTTTAATTTCATTGAATTTTTAAATATGTAGGCACAACCCTGCAGGGTTTTTTTTGGGAGAGGTCAAAATCATTTTGGCAGGGGATAATCTCAACTACATGTGATATTTGTTAGCTGAAGAAGCAATTCAGGAAAACGATGAGAGGATTGGAGTAGGGAAGGCCGTCTCTCTTGAGTCATCACAATCAGCTGGGGAGTATCAGAGCATAACTTCAGCCAGATACTGCATTTTTGAGACATTTGGCCTTTGGTCTAAATCCTGTAGTAATTTTCTTAGTTTTCTGGATGGCTGAATTGTACCTGTGTTACCACAACTGATACACTGGCTTTGAAAGACTTAGCCTAACCTATTTAGCTCATTAAGGACTCTTATTCACTTCAATTCAGTATGCATGCTACTGAAGTAGTGTACAGCTGATTAATGTGTTAATGTAGCTGAATAGCTCATTCTATATATATTCATAAATCTACGACCAGTTCCTATCCTTAATAACACTAAAAGATAAAAGATTTTTTTTGGCCTGTGCTTTATATGCAGTCTTGAATCTTAGAAGTTAGTTTTAAATAAAAAGGTGTTTATCTTTTAGATACTAATTATAAATAATGGAAATGTCTGTTACTTCCTGCCTTTAAATGTGTTCTAAAAACAAGTGGGAGATTTGGCCTAAAATTCAGTAGACACCATGTTGTGTTCTTATGAAAACATCTGATTATCAACATGGAGCTTAACTGTTTTAAGTTGAACTCATAATACATTTGAATATGATTAATAAGTAACATAAGCATTACAGGACAATATACTTACCTGCTTCATGGCATAATTGCATCTTTTCCTTCTTATAATTTTTTTCCTTTATGTAAACACTGGAACTTGTGAAGGACAAAAAGCCTCCAGCATAGTTTTAGTATGACTTACGTTTCTAGGAAAATATTCTTTCACTACTGAGAAAAAAGACCATGTATTGGATATGTAAGAAATATGTTTCAGTTTTCATTGCATTACCCTTTGTTTTGTTTTAGCCACCACAGTGGATTGCAGCTGGATGACAAAAATTAGGTATTTCTCTTTATTCTAGATGTGGGCACTCTCCTGTGTACCGTTGCCGTGAGATGTCGGGTCACGCCCTTGTTCCATTTGTTATGGTAAATGAAGTACCACATACAGTGCTGTCCTTGCTGGAGGGGCTTCCAGACTCTACCAGTCATTGCATACGACAGAACAGTATTCATGGAACACTACTGCAAGTAAGTTTTTGAGGGCTGTTTTTTGGTTTTTTTTTTCATTGGAGTTTGTTTTTTGGGTTTTTTTTACTGTAGAGGTTTTGTTGAATTTTTTTTGGTCATACTTGACAGCCAAATAACACGAGTTGTGCTTAACGTTCACACATTGTCAAAACATATATGAAGACTGATTCTGATTTGATTCTGTCAGATGATAAATGTGGAATGCATATTTCTGCTGTCATTAGAAGGCAGTAAGCTGTAAATTATAACATTTCATAAAATGTTTCATCTTTAGAGATTAAAGTGCTTAGGAGCAAATATCTTTATCTGAATGTATTTACAGAGAGGTCTGTGTGACTTGACCAAAATGACTGGGCAAAACTGAACTCCAAGCACAAAGAGCATTGTGTATATTTTGAGACTTGCTCCTTACCCATGTATTTATTTATTACTTCATTTGCTTTTCCTGCTGCACCAACAGCTTCCTGTCAGTTTGCTGCATAAGTTGTGTTAAGCGTTACCCTGTCGTCTTCTGGAAACATTCTGGAGAATAGCTCACTTATCAGAAATTTCTTCATTCTCCTTATATCATTCCCTTGGTTTATGGCAGTCAGCTCACTGTGTTTGATTTTTGAACTATTGTGGTAATAAGTTACTAATTTTTATTGCCTGTTTTTCATGAGCAACCCTCCAACAAAGCCACATTGTACATGGTCAGCTCTGTTGGTCTGCCTTAGTTGGCAAGCTTTCTAGGTATGTGTTCCCGCTGTAAGCTGTGTGGTGGGGTTGTGTGTGGTTGTTTTGATTTGAGTTTTAATGATATATTTTCCAGCATATTATTTCCTTTTAAAACCATGACCTTTCAGGAAGTCGAGGATGTGGAAATGAGTGAAGTCCCGCTAGAGCTGTTAATGTCAACTTTACCTGTAAATGGTTTCAGGCAATTGAATTTGGATTTGGATTGGTTACAGTGGAGGTTGTTGCAGGGTGTGGGATGATCTCCTGCTCTGAAAAGCAGTCCACGCACCTGATACATGCAAGTGCTTAAACCTGTGAGCTGCTGCATCTGCATGGGGTGGGAGAGAGTGCCATCATCAAATTACCTGTGCAACCCTGCTGTGTCACAGCTCTGGAGTTAGGAAGAGAGGGTTATTCCAACAGTGAGAATTAAATGCATTCTTAGTCCAAAATGATTATAAGCCCCATCATGGGGCATGGACTGGCTATAGTGTATAAAGCTATCTCCTCCTTTTTAGTGACCTGGGGGAAAAAAACCAAACCCAAAACAATAATAATGATGGGCTGGATATCAAAGAGCCCAAAGGATGATCTAGTTTTTAATATCCAGTATTGCTAACATGATCTTATGTGTAGGTGTAGGGAGTTTTCCATACCTGTGAGACAGGAGATATTCCCAGGGCTTGAACCTGATTTTTCATGAGTTTTGAGCAGCTACTAGAAACTACTTACTGCAATTGGTACTGCACCAGGAGACACCAGTGCTGTCAGAGTATGATATTCTTCCAAAAATGTCAGTTGTACCATAACAGTTCACCCATTTGGTTTCTTACATTTGTCTTGGGCTTTGACTTTACAGCTTCTGAATCAAGGAAGTTCAAAATCTTTATTTAATGCTTAATTTAATTTAGTGTATGACTGAAATGCTGAACTTATCTGTTGCTAGTTTAAAATAACAAAATGTTCAGAAGAAATCCTGTAGGGTGATAAAGATGTGCAAAAAACGGAGGCAAGGTGGTGATCTTTGTTATACCTCTAAAACGCTAATGCCAGGTAGATAAACATGTAGTTAGCATGCACCTCCTGTAAATAGTACCAAAAGTACTGTGACTTTCAGGGGTTGCTGCATGCATGGTTTCAGTTTCCTTTTTATCAGTGTTAAGTTGGGACTTGCAGAACTGCTGCTAAGGCTCATTAAAGTGTAGAAAATAATGTTACGGGACTATTTGTTAAAACGCTGTTTCTGGGAAGACTTACTTGAAGAGACAGTGATCTGGCAATGTTCAAAACTGCTTGCACTGCATTTCCATGACACAATAAGAGAATTTATCATCCTCCTTGATATAAAACCAAAACAAAAATCCCTACTAAAAAGAGCAAGTCTATACAAAACTCAATAAAATTCAGATTTTTCCAGCAATACAAAGCCAATATCTTACAAAAATGGAATTCAGTAATTTCATTTCTTCAGTCACATTACAAGCTACTAAGTTCATTGCTCGAGTTTTTTGTTTCAGTGTTCATATGCTGTCGGTTCTTTAACAAGAATTATTCAGAATTAAAGCTTATGTGGCAGTGCCAAATGCAATGAATCTTGAAGGTATATTTCAGTTATGTTTCAGAGTTATGCAATCATTTCATCTGTTGCAAGACAAGTGTTAATTTACAGAAAGATCATTCAAAAAGAGTTCAGCATGGAGTGCCTGTCCAAACATGGCCTGCTTTTTAAAATGCTGAGATGACTAGAGTGATTTTTTTTTTATTTTTTACACTGAATGCAAATGTGTTGTGTTTAACTTCAGACCTCTGCATTATGTGAAAACATGGCTTTTTGTTCCCAGTGTGATTACTGTGGCTCAGTTTAAATATGAATATGAATGTGCATGAGGATAAAATAATCCTATGCTTTACAGGTTTTATAGAATAATTCTTTTCAAGAATTATCTAGGAGGAATACTGCTGTTCTGTAACTCTTTGGGAACTGATGATATTCTTCAAGAAGCAGTTCTGCATCCTAAGTAAATGCACTGATTTGAATAAGACAGAGAAAATCTTTTCTATGTTTAGTGTTTCCTTTATGAGTGCAGTGTCTGCTTTGTTCTGTAATCCAGAATGGCAGGGGGGATGGGCAGGGGGAAGGGAATCAAGTTTTTAATCCACAAGAAAATGCAGAAGTCTTGTACTAACCTTCTAGAATGATGAAACATTTCTGGCTTGTTTTGTTTTAAGATCTGTGGTTTTTAGCTGATCAGCTGAAAGAAAGAGCTCGTCCAGAGCTTTATGCAGAGACATCCGTAAATGTATCAGAATTTATGACTAGGGATGCTTTTATGTTTGTGTATCTTTTTGTGTATCTTTTTGACTTTTGGCAGTTGCCGAGGAACTTAAAGTATTTGGGAAGATTGTGAGGTTTACTTATGAGAGATCAAATGTTCTTTTGACTTTCTACCTCTTTGGGATTGGAATTCTTGCACTATGTGTTCTGTCTGTCCAGAATAATTGAGAAGTTCATAATAAACCCATAGTTAATTCAGAAATGTTTTATTCAATAATCTGTGCTTGTGATTAGTAATTGCCATATACGGGTTTGACATACACTGTTTATAAGTCATGCAGGTAAGGACATGGTCTGTTTTTTCTTGTCATGTCTGTGTTTTTTGTAGAAATGTCTAGTCTCTTAACTGGGTAAAGCTCGAGATTCACTTAAATTCAGAATTCTGAGAGAGAGATCAGATGAAAATGAGCCCGAAGTAGAAAAAGGAATTAAGGAAAGCTAGTAGCTCTAGAAAGAAACAGTAACTCCAGAAATGGAAAGCAACCTAATATGGAATGGATAAAAAGTCTAATAACACATCAGAGTGGACAAATTAATACTTGACTGAATGCAAAGTAAGAAGAAACATACTGAAGCAAGAGCATGCAGAGAGGAAATTGGAAAGGCCAGGGCAAAAATTGGCCGTAGTCTTAAAGAGATTTCTACAGAAATACTTAGTATTGGAAAGTGGAAGGTATTGATAGCTGATTCCTGAAAGGTATGCTTTTCTCCATTAATTCACTAACACAGTCAAATAATGGAAACTACTTTCTAACATTAAGGATGCATTAATGTTCAGCACTTAAAAATAGTGGATCTACCATGATGTATATAAGATTTTGCCTGGGCCTGAAAGTTAGACAGATAATCACTTGAGATTCCTGCCAGTCTTCCCTCTATTTTTGATGCTCTGAATGATCAAGGTGTCTTCATGAAGCTATACAGAATCTTTATTTCCATCAGTGTGGACTTGATTAATTCTTGTTTGCATAGATTTGTGGGCATAACATTCATAGATTTTATTGTTGTAGATGGTCTTGTCTAAACAATGAAATTTTGATGTAAATTTAGTTTTTAAGATTGTTATTGCAAATCAGCAATTAAATATTATAAACATGAATTTACTTGGATTGAAAATAACTGATTGAAACTTTGAGCAGTTTCTAGATACAATTTTGATAACTATGTTCTGTACACTTACACTTTACGTGGAACAGAGTCCGAGAAGGCGTCTGGCCATACTAGGGAAAGAAAGCTTGAGCCTGTATTATTCCTAACCTTGGGTTTTACTATTATAGACTGAGATGAAGATTAATCTCCAGGGCTTTGGCTTCCCTGACTGCATCTCTGCATGCTTGTACTGTGTCCCTCTTTTCCTCACAGGTTATGTGTCCCTCCTTCCACCTTCTGTATACTCCCTTTCTGTGTTTCAGTTTGTCCAGGAGCTCCTTGTTCATCTACTCAGGCCCCCTCGTGTATTTGCCTGACTTCTGGCTTGTTGGTATGGACTGCATTTGAGTTTTCTTGGACCCCATCCCTCCAGGGCCTTATCCCACATAACTCTAACAAGCAGATCCAGTCGGTGGCCAAAATCTGCTCTCGTGAAGTCTAGGGTTGTCATTTTGGTTTTTGCCCTACTCTTCTCAGCATCCTGAACTCCATCATCTATGGTCACTGCAGCCAAGACTGCCTTTTACCTTCACACCCTCAGTCAATCATTCTTTGTCTGTGAGTATGAGGTCCCGCAGAGCACCTGTCCTTGTTGTTTCCTCGATTGCTTTTGTCAGGAAGTTGTCATCAGTGCTCTCTAGGAAGCCCCAGAGTTGCTTACGCTGTGCTGTGTTGGTTGTACATCAGATACTAGAGGGGTTGAACTCCTCTATGAGGACCAGGCCCTGAAAACACAAGGCTGTTTTTAGCTGTCTGTAGGAGTCCTCATCTATTTGTTCTGCCCAGCTTGGCAGCTTATAGCAGACCCCCACTGCAGTGTCACCTATACTGATCTGCTATTTAGTCCTTACCCGTAGGCTCCCAGCTGGCTCATCCTCCATCCCCAGGAAAAGCTCTGTGCATTCCAGCTTTCTGTCACAGAGAGGTCAATTCCCACCTTCTCATCTTCCTGGCCTGTCCTTCCTAAAGTACTTGTATCCCTTCATTGCATTACACCAAACATATCAGCTGTTGTATTTTGTCTCCATGGCCCCAACAAGATCACAACCTTGCATCTGCACACAAACCTCTTAATTTCTCTAATTCTACAACCTCCTCCTTTGAGTGCTTTGAAACGAAGAATAGTTACAGGGACCCTAAGAAGATTTGTCCAGAAAAAGAGGCAGCACCTTTAATTCATCTGGTGGTGGATTATATATGATGATCAAAACCCTCCCAAATGCATGAACTTTCAGATTGGTTTGCCAAGGAAGGCAGATGTTAAACTTCAGCTTTTGTTTTTATCTTGTGAGAATCAGTTAACATGATTGATGCTGGATTTCAAAGGCTGTGTGATGTGCATAGATTGAGAATCCAGTTGTTTTTGGAGCAGTAGAATAACAGCAGTGTGAGTGGAGCTTTCAGTCACAGTTCTGCACTCATTAGTTTCAAGAAATCTTTTTCATATTTGTATACTGGAAAAATCTGTGCTCTGAGAGCAAATATACCCTTACATACTGTTCATATCAAGAACAATTCATTGGACAGCTGCCATTAATCATGGAGCAGATGTAATTACTGTTAATGTTTATTTGTTTTTCAAATGAATGAATCTGCACATCAATTGACTCATTATCTTGTATGTTATCAGTTTGATCTTCTTCACATTCACTTTGGCAAGCCTACAGTTATGTATTTATAGAACACAGGGGATTAGGTCAATGGAAGTTATTAAAAGAGGCATTGTGTTTTCCTGTAACTTGTCTGTGCCTTATTCTGAGATGTTGAAGGTGCTAACCTACTTTCTAGAGGTCTTGTGTGGATTTATAACTACATGCTAACAGTGTCTGTCTTAAGATTGAGATACAAACCATTACAAAAAATTTTGCTTCTCTTATCTGCCCGTTCTATTTGGAGAACTTTTTGCATTCCCTTTGGGGTCTTTTGGGCACAGATTAGGAGGAAGAAGGATTCAGTGACTTCTCCCTCAGCATTTGCTTCTTATATACGGAGGGAACTACATGACTTTACTTAAGTGTGCCTCTATTTGCTCCCTCCATCAGGAGGTGGATTGCACTGTCCAATAAGCTTTTCACAGAAGTTCCTAGCTGCACATATCATTGAGGAACAATTTCTGTCTGGAAGGTGCTTTGTTTGTGACAAGCATTTACATTTTTGGTGGTACTTTGTACAAGCAATTGAACAACTGCGTAGAATAAAATCAAGAAACCCTCTGCTGGTCTGTCATGTCCTTGCAAGTGGATCCTTCCTGCTGTGACTGGGTTTGGTCGCTACTGTAACTCAAATTCACAGAAATTCTGCTTGGTCTGTTCTGGGAGGATTTCTCTCTATTCCCCCCTCTTCTCATCTGAGGCCTGGCTGGTAGCTTATGTTCTCCTCACTGTCGTCTTCCCACTTATTACTATTACCTTGTCACTCCTACTGATTTATCCCAAGATTTGTTCCCTGAGCATATGCCAGTGTTTTTCATTGCAAGAGAAAAATTGTATCTCCTTCTCTTCGAGAATCTGTTCTTAAAGACATACAAAATATAGCTGGCAAGAAACAGATGAAACAGCGAATTTGTTAGGCTTTCCTGTAGGGTTAAAACTTCATGAAGATAAAAATGGAAATTCATTTATTCAGTGTTTTGAGTATCAGCAGTCAGCAGTCAGTTGCTCTTCACAAATTGTTATGCTTAATATTCAATTTTTCTCCACACTGAATTTCCCCCAAAATTCTGTAGTTTCAATTAGCTAAATTGGCATTACAGCATTAGGCTAGTTCAAAGAAGTGTGTGCGTGGGGAATTAGTTTTGGGGTTTTTTGGAGGGGTTTGTTAGTTTGGTTTTTTATGTTCACTAATTCAAGCAAATCTGTTTGGCACGTGAATGCAAAGTCTTATGCAAGGAATTTTGGTTTGAGTTTTTGAACCTTTTTTTGTTTTGTGTTTGGAACAAGCAGCACTGTTGTATCTCTCTCAAATATAAAGAACAGACTGAGTCACATCGACTTAGTCAGTTGCATGTGACAGAAATTAGACTTAATAGGAGACAGAGGACTTCATAACTCTTTACATTATTTAACATTAATTTTAAAGATTAAACTTCCTACTGACTTCAGTGGTGCAAGAAATTGGCAGTTACTTTTCATGGAATCTCAGCATTCTATGGAATTAGACCCATGTTTCTTAAAATACTTTAAAATGAAAGAACCTAGAATCCTTGTGTTAAGAAAAAAAAAGATTAAAAAGCCTGCATGGTTGCATGTTGGGTTTTTCTCTACAGGGCTTTTATCATAGAATGGTTTGAGTTGCAAGGGACATTAAAAACCATCTGGCTCCAATCCCCTGCCATGGGCAGGGACACTTTCTACTAGACCAGGTTGCTCAGAGCCTGGTCCAGGCTGGCCTTGAACACTATGAAAGTTATGTACTGTTTGGTTTTTTTTTTCTTTGTGGAGTTCATTGAATGCATCAAGACTGGTGCAATGGTAGAAATTTAAATTATCTATATCAACTCTTTGGACATGCTGATGTTTTAGATCTTAATGGAGAGCTGGAAGAAGTGATTTAAAGATGGAAGAAGTGATTTAAAGGGTGGTTGGAGACTTGATTAAAACAGGAAGAAAACCAGGACAAGAACATAACCTCAGAATAACCTTAATGGATCATCTAAAGATTTGTTTGAGTCAGTGTGCTCCTTCCAGCAAGGACTAATAACATAAGCCAAGGAAAAAGAGTAGGACAGACCAAGCAGCTGGAGGGACATCTGCATGTGCTGTCTTAGGTTACTGTACTCTTAAGCCAAAAATGTATGGATGTGGCTATGTTGAAGATAAAAATTAAGTACATGGTTGTACTGATGAAAAGAAGCAGTTTATGATGAAAACATCAATATGTTAGTTTAATTATCTGGCAGAGTTGTATTAAGATAGGTTGCTGTTCGTGAAAGTTATGAAAGCAGAGCCTGCTTAATGAATGTGGATGTCTCTTTCCTTCCTTTTGAAAGGAGGAGGATTTTAAGCTTTAAGTTGCTCCAAAGCAAGGTCAAGTTTTAGGTATTTGAGATTATGATCACTCCCATGTTTTATGAGTTTAATATTTGGACACTTACTCCGAGGACTAAAGGCAGTTTAAATAATTTGAAAATAAAGCAGAGAAGAACGATGCATGAAGAAGAGCGAACAAGCAGTCACTGGACCTTCCTTATTACAAGTCTGAATAGGTAATAAAACCCCACAGACTCTAGTGACTAGGGTGTGAGAATACAACAACAGGAGACAAATTAGTCAAATACATTTTGAAGGTTATTCTTGGATGTTGGTCCATGAAGCTGGGTGAAAGAGAGAAGTATACTATTCATTAGTTTGACCTAAAAATCCTTAACGTGAATTGCCAGCAGGGTTTTCAGTGGCCATATTTTTTTCTTGTTTTGAAGACAAAGGCTCTCTAGAGTTTGGGAGAATGAATGGGGAAGTAGTGTATTGTTTACTTGGCTTTATTCAGTAGCACAGAAACATTGACTATGGTGAATTCATTTTATTTGTCTTGGCAGTAAAGTCTGAAGTGTAGCAGTTCAGTGTTGGCTTATAAAAACTTAATATAGTAAACAAATGTTACATTATCTACAGATCAAAGAAATAAACCTGCTAAAATTAAATGTTTTCCAGTGAAACTTCCTTTCAGCTGTTTCTTCTCTAACCTCAGTTTTTAGCATTCAAGATAAGCCTTACTTTTAAGATTAGTACAAAGAGAAAAGAAATATTGATGTCAGGTTGAAAACATTCACTTATATGTAGCTGGCAACAACAGAACAGTCGTCTCATTTCTTTGTGTTGTAAATTCATATTAACTGTTACATAAGGGTGCACTGATACAAGGAAGCAGTAAGTATTCGAGGACAAGATTTATATTTATGAATGCAACTGAGTTCCAAGAATGGGAGGAGGCAGTCTCTGAAAGAAAATCATTGATAAGATTTTGCCAGAGGTTGTCCTTCAGCTGTTTTGTTTTTTTAATTAAAAAAAAGGACTGAGAAAAAACATGTAGTACTGCTCATTGGTCAGGTCTGCTAGTTGTACATTGCTTTGAAGTTGCTTTAACTTTAATTAGTAATGCTCCCAAATATTATCTCTTGACTTCCTAAGACATGTCACCAGTTTTCAAAAGGACATAGATTTAGACAGCTCTTACAACTTATTAGGTCTTTTCATTCTATTTCTGCATCATTCTGAGTTTCTTCCTGCAACAACTAAGGATATGCAGAGATGCCGTTGTTATAAACCTTAGGCTGACATCTTTGAAGTAAAAAAAGCATGGTTTAAATACAGAATGAGCAACATTCATCAGTTAGTAAAACAAGGTGCTTCTATTTTAAATTGAGAGGTAGCTATAATGATGACTACTGTGATTTGTGCCAGGGAGAGCATGACAGTTGCCCCCTCTGTACAGTGAGATGGGTGACTTGTTGGATGCACTGGTTCCCTCTCTCCTGCACCCTAGATTTTGACACTTGTTGATGTGAGTATGGCAAGCAGTTGCTTTGCGAATGTTTTGGCCTCTCTGATCCAGTGCACCTAGTTCCACTCCTTAATGTATAAAAACTTCTGCAACCCACTAGCAGAGATTTTGGGGTGCCTGTGTGCGCAGCCATTTGAGGTATCCTGCCTGGTGTTCATTTATAGCCACAAAGCATCACTAGTGGTCATCTGGCTTCTCTAGTTATATCTTGGATAAATGTGCAGTGACTAAAAACACTGTATATATATGTGGTTATATAAAACAATTTTTTTTCAATGTTAGGATTAAACTAAGGAAAGATAAATCCTCCATCTAGGTATAGTTTTCACAATGGGTAGGTTATTTTGTCCTTAGATGATGGAGATATTAGAAACAAATACTGTTGGCACAGTATTTTACTTCTTATTGCTTAAATCTTCCTGAAGAGAGTTGAACTATTCTAGGCACTGGCTGGCTAACTTGATTTAGACCTCCCAGAACAGCAATTGAACTTGTCTGGAGTATGAATTTTTAAGTGTTCAATTCTGTGCATATTTCTTGCACCTGTTTTGTATTATGAATCTATAAGTATCCCTCATGATTAGTCAGGAAGGCAATCCTATCACTCTATCACAGGCAGAGGATGTTTTTACAGTTGGGAAGGGAAGAGTTGAAACTTGTAAAGTGTACTTGAAGATATAATATTCTCCTAGGTGGTGCAGTGGATTAATTTAGTACTTCATGGTGCTCATTTTTCATCTCCAAAAACATGTTTTCGATCCCACCCGCATAGGATTTTTTTCCTTTATTTTTGATCATGTCTTTAAAAACTTTCAGAGCCAAAAAAGAGATAATCCTGAATACACTTCCTGGATATACTTTAGAAATACCCTTCCATGATAAGTTCTGACTGCTTGAGGATATATGAAAAATACTTATGAAAAGTGAGGGCTTTTTACTGTGCTCTGTGTTTTCAGAATGGGGGAAGGTGACTGCTATGGTCTCTGGAAGCTTTCTTAGCTTGTTTGCCAAAGAGAAGAATATCCTCCATAAAAGGAGAAGAAAGCTGGGAAAATCAGCCTTTAAAGGAGTGCTGGATGGGAGAACTGAATGAAGAGGAACCAGTGGTTTGAAGTGGGTAACTACTCAGTAAAAACTTCGCAATATTGAAGGCCAGGATGCAAGAATCTCAAATAGTGGAACAAAAAATTGAAAGGAAGAGAGGAGGGAAAACCTAGAAATCTAAGAAAATGAAACAAAATAAACCAAAACAAGAATAAGACACTTCTTCAGTGTGTGCAAATCAATTTCAGAGTGTTCACTAATCAAACTTTTTGAATTAATGTAGTGTACTTTTTCTGTCTTCAAGATTAATTCATGTTAGCTGCTTTACCTTTTTTTTTAATGTTTGTGTCACAGGCATTTCTTGCAGTACTACTGTTTTTTCTTGGCTCTGTTAATTTAATTATTTTAGAATATCGGCATTTCTGAAGTAGTTATTGTTGTGGTGCTAAAATTTTCTATGAACATTTTTTTCCACATGGCTGTTTCACTTAAAGCGTGTTTTTTTAATCATGTTCTAAATGATTGAATCTGAACTATGGCATACTCTGGAAATGTGTTCCTCTGATTTTGTTCCTCCAGTGCTGTTTATTCAAAGGCCAGAAAAGAATGAGAATTAGATATTCAGGCTGAGGAAGGATTGTGCAGAAATTTAACTGACATAAAGAAACTGCATGGGACAGAAAGTTTGTGGGTGCAGGACTAACAAGAAGATTCTGTGTTATACTTGTATCTAGCGGTGGAGGGTTTATTTGGAGAAGTAGGAGTAGTGCCCTGCTGTAAGTATCTGTCTATGTGTTTTGCTTTTAGGTCAGAGGTGATGTGGGGAGCAATGCTCTATTGAAAGAAAACTTGTTTTCCACTGTCTAGTACAACATGCACCCAGTTCTGGGGGATAGCTGCTAAAACACTCAACGAACAATGTGGATTTTGAGTTGTGGGTCTTCAAAAAATGTGGCTTTCAGTGGAGCTGCAGGCAGCTCTTGAACTTGAAGTACTGTGCAGAGTCTTCATCAGGTCCTGGAAACAGCCTAGGTGTGGTCTAACTGCAGAAGAGGGCAAGGGGGGTGCTGACAGGGTGATATGGATGCTTTTAAATGTATCACTTCTAAATTCAAGATCCCTCCTTTTGTCTGCTCCCTCCTTCATAAAAGATGCCAGTTGTCTATGGTTCGTCAGAGTCTCCTTGATGTTTGGGAGTGTGGAAATCTCCCACACAGCTTCAAGCAAGCAAGGAATGAATAAGGGTTCTGAAGGAATGATAAGCAGCAGGTGCTTGTATTCTGTCCTCCCTCATTGCTCCTCAGGCTTGTGCTTCTGTTATCTCTCTGTTTCTCCTGGCATCCTCACTATCAGCTCACTCCTGCCAGCTCTTGTTTCAGGTGCCTGCTCCTCCATATCTCTGTTCTGGACTGCGTCCTCTCTTAAAGAGTACAGGCTGTCCTGGTATGTTGTTGCTTATTGCACTGGGGTCATTACTATGCTGCCAGAAGTGCAGCCCAAATGTATCTGTATACTGAGTTTACTCAGAGGTGCACACTTCAGATTCAGTGTGTCTTCACATGTACAGTGAATGTCTTGATCTGTGTTTGGCAGGTGACTTTTCCAGATTGTAGTTGTTCATTTTGTCCTATTTTTATTGTGAAAAATAAGCAATGGTTATTAATTTTTTTCTCAAATATACACAGGTATTCCATAGATGCAGAAAGTTCTTTGTGTCAGAAGTGAGTATTGGGAAAGCTTTAAACCTTGGAAATCAGATTTGTCCTTTTTCCGTGCAAATGCACCAACAGTATTAAACCTTCTGTTTTACTATGAGAAGTCATTTATGAATTCAACACTTAAACATTTGACCTAAATGAAAGATATTGAGCATTTATATTGAACTTGACTTTAGTATAGTTGAAGTTTCTTAGCACCTTTTTTTCCTTTCAACAATCCAAATGCTTGCCTTTGTTTAGCTTTGTAATATAAAGTTGCTGTTCTTAAAGGAAAAAAAAAACCTGTTTAAGGTAGGAAAAGCCAACTGCAAACTTCTCTTGTTCCCCTAAAAACACTTCTATAGCACACAAAATGCCTGTGAGGTACTCATATTTGCAAATTGCGAGAGATCTTTCATTTATTTTTCTGACTTGCTGACTGTCTTGTTTCATTGGTAAAACAGACACCACTTGCAAATAGAACAGTAAATCTAAAGAGAATAATGATCACTTTTTTTCGTAGGAAATATGAGTGGAGCTGTTGAGTTCATGCTTGACATGTTTCTTTCATTCTGATTTTTGTACCTATTGAATGATTTTTATGGCAGAAGAAATACCAGATAGAACCTTTGCTCTTTGGAATGAAGTTGCTTTTAAAACTAGGTCAACTTAAGGCAAAGGAGAAATTTTAAATCATATTGTTAGTATGTTATATGAAACGCCTTATGTACTTCATACTTTTTTAGGTTATTATGTTAATAAAAAAGTAATTAATATCAACATGAAAATATGTACGTGCTATGGTGATGCTGCTGTTTTCCCATCTAGTGAATACTACCCAGTTCCAAAAAGGCCTGAAGATGTAGAGATGGACACAGTAACTCCTCACATATACATCCTGTTGCCAGAGAGTTGTTAGTCATTGTTGTTTCCTGATGTAACTTCTAATAAGAAATGTATGCTATATGTGTGTATCCTGTCTTGAAGCATAAAACCACAGCCCATAAGAAGTCCTGAAGCATTTCAAAAGGAAGGGACTTGATGTCATCACCTTTGGGTACTGCTCCCTCTCTTATGGAAGCCTTGTTGAGTAGGCAGGATTTCAAACCCCCGTGGTGGTACTAGTTAGTTTTGTATTAAAAGTGACCATAAAAAGAATGAAGTGCATCAAGGGCTTCCAGCAATAGAAGTACCTGGTTTTTTATTTGCTGTTTTGAGACAATAATTTATACTTCTTAATTATCATATTGTAAGACATTATTTTAAAATTAATCAAACTAAAATAAGTTTCGTAGATATTAGGAACTGATGAGGTAATACTGTTATTACAGTATGGCCTCTTGGTACTCAGTGATCACCAGGGAGGAAAAAAGTGCTATCTTTGAAACCTCATACTGCTTTTAGCAATAAAAGCACAGTATTGTTTTCTCTAAAACAAAATAGGAACTGTTGGTAACAGTGGTAGATACATAGTATTAAAGAATGAAATGCAACTACAAAGTATTGAAATACTTAGAGTTGTTTCATGTTCATAATTTTTCTGAAAAGCCCTGTTGTGCTCATGGATAGGAAAAAAATTATTTTTCATTAAAGACCTTCAGACAGATACGTTGAGTATACAGCATTGTCATTTAAATCCAATTTGACATAAGAATTAATAGTTCTAATAACATTTGGACTAATAGCATTTTCAACATTATATAATGTGGTACTTTGTGAACAGTTGAACAAGAAGTTAATTTTGTGTAAATTTTAATTTGTGGACTTCCATAATCACATGGTCCAAAAAAATGATCTCATTCTAAATATTTCCTAAATCAAGCTGCGAATGTTCTTAAATTTATCATGTCCAGCTCTGAAATTATTGTAGCAGTAACTTCTTGGGTTTTTTAACTCCAAGTGCAGTAGGCTATCAGATTTCCCCAGAAAAAGAGATGTCTTGTTACCACCATAGCCTTTAACACTTTTTTCCATCAAATCTTTGACTAGTTGAGTCTTGCTAATGTTTTTCCATCAGACTTTTCCTTTCGGAAGAATTTATGTTCCATCTGAGTATTATCTTTTAATTCAGTCTATTTCAGTGATATTTATAAAGATTAGATAGGACAACAGGAAGAAAGGCTTAGAAGTTGGGAGTGAGTCATATATATATTTTTTTTTTTTCATTCCGTCAGTACATGAATGGGGCTTATAAGGGGTTTATCTACATGGAGGATCCCTGGGGTTTTATACAAACAACTTTATTGAATAGAATTACATCACCATGATTAGCCACAAAAATCCTCAAAACAATTGCAGTGTTGCAATTTTACAAGCATAAGGCACTTCAGAGGTGTCCCTGGACGATGCCATTTGGTTTTGGTATCGTGAGCACGAGGTGTTTGTTGTCACAGACTTAGAGCTGAATTAGACAAACTTGATTTGGGTCTTCTTTCTTTAATTAACCTGTTTTCCTGTGAATAAAGTGGGTTATTTTGTGTGGCAGATATGATATTTGTCCAATTTGTACAGTAACTAAAACAGAAAACTAGGTGATAAATTTGAGGAATTTTTAATTTCTTTCATGGTTTATAATACAAAACATTCATACTCAGTATTGCTACTGTATTGTATACAAAGCTATCTGTAGAGCATCTCTTCACAGGTATATGTAGTGAAAACCATGTCATCAATAACTATTTTATTTTACCTTTTTACTTGTTTAACAAAAACCTCTTACTCTACTGTTATCTGTAACTTACTAGGAGAGAACTCATCCTCCTTAACATTAAGTAAGTAAATAAATATGCGGACTCCCCTTTTGCAACTATTTGATCATTTTTAATGTATTGTAAGGTAAACAAGACTGATCAAGTGCACAGAAAAGGCTTAACAGTGTTTGGAGAGGGAAAGAGGGAACTTGGTTTCAGATAAAGTTCTTTTGGTTTTCCAAGTGCAGCTAAACCATGGAATTGTTTGGAATTTTAAGCAGATTTCTAAACTACCTCTATGGATTCCCTAACTTCTGACATCTCCTTGCTAAATAATTTTATTGTCTTTTTTGCCAAATTGAAATATTTTTAGTGTTTATGTTTATTTGAAGCAATCATACTGTGGTTTTAGTTCTGTACTGAATTTTACTGCTTAAAAACCAAAAATATGCTGGTTTATGGGATGATCCTTCAATATCAACCCCTGGCATAATCTGTTGATGACCAAGGTCATGCATATTTTGTGATCAGCATTTAGGACAGGGTATGGAACAGACACCTCTGGGACACTAAAAGATTGACAGTGTTATAATGGAGATGCACATAAGATTTGTGTGAAGAGGAGCCATTCAGTGTGGCTTCCACTCATTTTTGTTCTGCCAAATTTGGACTGTGAAGTGACTTTAAACTGCAAGATCTCCCTGGATTCTGCTTTAGTTTATCCAGAGGTAGTAAAAGAAAGTGTTTAATCTGTTAATGAAAAAAACTGTTGATTTAAGTGGGTGCTGTTGCAATTGCAGCCACTCATAATATACATAAGTGACAGGACACAACTTGTGGAGTGCTGGGTGGAGCAATCTGTGAAGACCAAACTACTGATTGTGAAGGAATAACACAGTGAAGAACCCATTGAGATATCTTATCACCTTGTATTTGGTGTTTATTTGAAAGAAAAAGGCAATGAAGTATCCTGATAGTCCCTTCTTTCCCTGATGCAGAGTTGTTTTCAGCTGCTTTGAGCTAATCTGGCATTTAGTGAAATGGGTGCATTGCCTAGTTGTTGCTCTCACTGCCAGTTTTAAGGCTTTAATGGCAGAGGATTTGTGTAGGTTTGTGCTCTGCAAACAGCTTGTGCGCAGTAGTCCACATGCAGCTGATCATTACTAACCCTCTTGCTGCTGGGTGTTGCAGCTGCCACAAGTCAGCTGGTGATTGAAACATTTCAGTAAAAAGCAGTATGATTTGCTCAGTTTAAATATCAGGCCTCTGCTGACCGAACTCATGTGACTGAAGGGAATGGAGAGTTGGCTTTCATTAGAAGCCAGGGTAGGATGTTTGAAGTTGCCAGACTTCAGCAAAATGCAGAGTTGAACAGGTAAGTGGTGGCCATGGTAACATCTGCCATTGGCACTGCTGTGTTCAGGAGGCAGCTTCTGTGCAGTTCAATATGCAGAGCTGAGTGGAGGGTTAAGGTACAGCAGCTCTAAAAACCTGTTCTTAGAACTGTTTTTAGAGACAGTGAGAGCTGTACTCCTGGGATAATAGAATCAAAGGCAAGCATATGCAAATATTGGAGAAGGTGGTCATGAGTACTGGAAAGTGTTGGAAGAACTTGCTTTTCAAAAAACCAAAACTTTTCTGCCATAAAAACTGTTGCTGTTTACATTTCCTTATGTCAAGAACTCGTCTTACCAATTGCATGGAACAGAGAAGGGAAAAAATAATAATAAAGAACAGATCTTTCTGATGAGCTTCTAATTCCACTGAAGAAAAGAACCCAAGCAAATCTCATCATTTTACTTCGGAACTTGTCTGTTGCTGGCGACTTTGCAGAGGCAGCGTTCATCTGCCGTGGTGCTGCTGATTGTACAGCAAAGTGTATGAGCTTACTGGAGTTCAGGAAATGTTTGATAGCTTTGAGTTTGGCACTTTCTGCGATAGCGTAGGATGCTTGTTTGTCTCGGGGGGAAAAAATCCACAAGGCAATGAAGCACTGTCACTAATTAAAATCAGAAGGAATAGTTGAGCTGTTTGGGGGAGATGTAATGAGCTGACTAGTGAGATTAAACTTTGGGGGCAAAAGGGAAATACATTACAGGTAGAATTCCAAGCGTTCAAAGCAGAGATGCAAAATTCATTAATGTTGTTCTATGATTATGCAGTTAGCCCTTTCCTCGCCCTTAAGTTTACCTTGGCTAGGGCACTTGCAGTTAAATGGCGCTGTGGAAATTACTGGAAAACATTAACATTAACTTGTTATTGTAAGCTGACATCATGCTGAGCCTGATGGGAAGTGAAAACTTATAAATAGCTTGTCCATATGTGTAAGGCAAAAATCTGCTGAGCTTCGGCAGTGGCATGATTCATGTATTTGCTGTAGTTTAAACTTCATCGCGAGTTGTCTGTGTTTCTCTGAACTTCATGGTTTCAAAAACTTCAGGAAGATCAGTGGTCCAAAGCTGATGAACCCTGAGGAAATACTGTTGATATTTTCTGTGCAGTTTTGGTGGTCCAGTCTGCATCTTACTGGCACTTAGGTATTCTTCCTACTATGTTCTCTGGAGAGCAGAGTGCTTTCAAAAAAGTATACTTTAAGCATAATTCAGGCATTTTTTTCTCCCCACATAAATTCTCAGTCATATGCCTACTATCTGTGAACTGGAACTTAAAGGATCTAAGTTCAGTCTGTCTCTGGGATGCATCAAATAAATCGGAAAATCTCTGTTTCCTTGCCTGCAAGACTTTATTCTATAATAATCCTTTTCGATATCAGAGGGGGACAGCATTTTGAGAAACAATATGCCATTACATAAGTAAAAGCTTTATTTCTGTGTCATTCATGGAAAAGAAGTAAAGAAATGTATTTCAGGAAGTCAGTCCTCTTTCATCTCAGGTGATCTTCCTTCTTGGAAAGTGGCTGTGTCCACATACGCCTGTGGATGACCTATACTGTCTTGTACAATGAGACTGAAAATACAGGAGGGCTGTTTGGTTGAGGATTGTCTTTTCCCTCTCATGTTACAGCTCAGTGGGATCCTCTTACAAGAATTAGTTTCTAGATGTCACTGTAATTAAAAAAAAAAAAAAAAAAGAAAATAGCGTTTGCATTACATGCACCTTCCTTTCTGCTGTTGTCCTATGTACTGCCTTTGTAAAGCTGAACTCGTATTTAATGTGTATTCTTGGAATTCAGTTTGACTTATCTGCAAGTTAAGCCCACACATTAACTATGATGTCTAGACATAAAGTTACTTTTATTGCATGTTTCAGTTGTATATTCCCTTTTATAGGGATGAGTTTGACTGAGGAAAGTTCTTGTGAGTTCTGCTTGTGTTCAGTTGTGTTGCTGTATGTCAGAGGAGTTTGGCATTTGAGTCAGGGGCCTGGGCACCAACATGGATGGTGTTTGATTTATCTGCATAGCTGTAGCACCTAATGCCCCTGTTGTTACCTGCAACTAATTGTGTGAGAATTTTTTGTAAGGGAGGGACGTTTTCCCTATTGTTTGCACTCAGGTGCAGCAATCCCTGCCATAGAAGAGCAATCAATGTTACATTAAGTTCAGGCTTTGTAGTGTTGGCTTAGAGTTCAGACAAAAGAGTGCATTTGGTAATATTGAATTCCTCAGATGCAAATGGAGCCATTAACAGTGACAAAATGCTTGTAAATAAATAGCTATGGAAGGGAAAGTTGATCCTTATACGCAGAGCCATGTACAGTGACAGGTTATGACTGACTTAATGTATAAATGGGGAAAAGCTTTTGGAAGGTGTAATACGACCTTGAAAAGCGACACCTTTTTTTTCTTTTTTCCCATGGTTATAACCACCTGCACTGGGACATTTAATGTGGCAAATTATTCCTCAGACTTTAAAAATACTGAATGTTTTTCTTTTGTTAGAGAAAGACTTGTATATGTATTTTCTTTTCTGGAGGTTTAAAATCATTAGTTGAGAGAAGTAAATTGTTTTCTGGAGCTGCAAGTTTTACTTCACTTTAGGCTATAATGTGAATTTAGGAAATAAAAGCATCAAATCGATATAGCTTAGTTTTAATTATTTTCTCAGCTTGTGTGTTAATGCAGACATTCCTGAGGCAGGAGATCACCTCTGCTGAAACCACCAGAGCTACGGGGTCAAGTGGCAGTGTATTTCTGAGCACTCTTGATAAACATGTTCGTACTGTCTGTGTCTCTTACATGTCAGCTTGCAGTGTCAGTGGGGTAACTGTATCCTTTAATATGCCTCCTAATTGTAAATACCCCTCAGTAAACAAGAATGTGTACCTTGGTCTTTCATTTGCATTTGTCTCCGTGTGGACATGTACAGGATAACTGTGTTATAAGGACATACCTAGTAAAGAATAATTTCAAATTGTTTTACTGCCACCTCCAAAAAAGAAGAGGGGAAAAAATGCTGTTGGGGGATGTGTGTGTAGCTTTATATCCTTTGAGGCAGCTGGATTAAGACAGGTTTCTAGGATGGCAGGGTACAGACTTGGAAGAAGAGACTTCGCTGTATCCTTCCTGCTGTTTGTTCTGATCAGAAATACAGGTTGAGGACAATTCATAACTGCTTTCAGTGCACAGTCTGGTGTGGTCTTTTCTCTACTCTTTCAGGTTTTGGTTACGTTCTGTGGGAAGATAATAGGTATGTTTGCCACCAACTCCACAGTAGCCTCTTTCATCTCCGGTCAAGCTGGCTGGTTAGGAGGATGTGTGTGAGACCCAGCCAGATCTGCCTTATCTTTGACACATTGGGCAGATTTGCCTCTTCTTAGTGCAGTTGATTATTGGGGTTTTCTGTTTTCTCATCAGCTGGTCTGTTCATAAGTCTTTTGATTGGGCTTTTCTGCCCTGCAAATGTATCTTTAGTAATAAGATGAATGGTAGCTTAAAAAGTATCTTAAATATTAACGGTATAAAGTCCTAATAATTATAAAGTCAGATGTCATACCAGATTTCTGTGTGAATAGCCAAACTGTGTACATTTAGGAGAAAATTCAGCTGGGTCTTTCAAGTAAATAATACTAAAGAATTTGAAGTTTCTTGGCAGCAAACTTCTCATCGTTTAGTTTTCTCCTAATACAAAATTTCAGTTGCGTATAAAAGTTTAAGCTGAAATTCAGTTTTACCCTGACTAAAATAGGAAGTAAAACCTGAAGGAAAAACCTAGCAAAATTGTGTTGCAAGAACTTTGATCTGTGAAATTTCACATTTGTTGGCTTGTTTTAGGCAAAAGCAGGAACTTATCTTCAGTTTTAAGAACACATTTTTAATAATAGATGTTTTATGGTGTATATCTGTCACTGAGAAGAGAGGTACTTTGCTATTTTTCAGCATTTTCCATCTTTCATTAGTTATGGCACATTCATCATTTTCAGATTATTAAATAGCTGTGTTATTCTTGCTCAGTATTTTTGTTCATGACTTTAGATGTTTTCAAACCTTATTTTACAACTTCTTAATCATACCATGCTTGCCTTCATTTTAATAAAAACCAACTTAATTCATATAAAACCCCAGCTTTATGAATTTTGATGGATATAGTTGGAAGAAGGATTTAAATGCAATAATTTCTGATTAATAATAAAGCAAAACTGTGTAATTAGATGATGAAATGTGCTGACAAAACAAAGCTAAAATTATTGAAAAATTGAATTGTGAATCAGCTGATGCTTTAAAGGAAGAAAAAAATGTTATGCAGTTTTCAGAAAAAATATTTGCAAAGGGAAATATCTGAACTTCAGAGGTTATTAGTCCATCAAAAACAAATTTAAGGAAGCAATATTCATATATAGTAATCATATATGACAACCATATAATGTATATTTGGCAGAAATAATAATCTGATCTGTTCTGAAATTACTGTCATGAAATTAAAGACTTCAAAGAAAATAAGTGGTAGGAACAAAGGGGGTGATGCCTGTAACAGTCTGGTATATCTAAACGATCTAGGACTATGAGAAGAATGGTGGCTTTTCTAACACATCTATTTGGGTATGGCAAGAGAATTGATAAATATTTGAAATTACTCTTCAATATATTGTCATTTAAATGTGGAAATAAACTCAGGGTATTTACTCTCTCCCACAAACAATGAATAAAAACTTTTCTCATAATTAGATACCTCAGATTAAGAAAAGCCTTAATGACTGTAATAGAGCTGATCACTCAGTTGCTGAACCTCAGTGTGGCAGAGGATGGGTCATACTCTGTGAGGACACAGGGCACAGGAGTGCTACCAAGCACTGCCTGGTGCAGCACATTTGTGTGCTGTGGTTCTAGACTCAACAAATTTTAAAGTATTACTCTGCAATGTGTATGGCTGCTTTTGTTTGGGAGAGCAGCATGAACTCCAGGACCGTGTTCATACCATACTTGCTCATGATAAAATACTATATTTCTTTTCCACAAATACAACTTTTTAACAGACCAGGATGATATCAGAAGGTAAGCAGATAGAAACTCTCCCATCTTGGAAAACTGGGGGTGGAAGTTGATGTTCTTAGTCCCATTGTAATTACCACACTGGCACTTTTCATCTTTAAGAATAAAAGGGATTTTTAGGACTTGTTTTTCCCTAGAGCTAATTATTATAACTTTGAACTTTTTATCTTGCTAATAAAAATGCCTTCACCTGTCACAGCAGCTTGCCAGTTTTTATCTACATGGTTGTAGTAAAAAGAAAATGAAAAATTGGACCTAATTTTCAGAATACAGAGGTAACTTGGCAGTTGTTTTTATCATAGAACAAGAATAAAATTTTATCTGCCTTTAAATGAGAGAAGAAAAGAAAAATCATGTTTGAGGTTTTCTCATGTTAATACTTAAGCAAAAGCTTTTGATGGAAGAATTCCAAAGAACCATGTTTAGCTTTGTGCAATAATCTCCTTACTGCTGCCATTTTGCAAACACCCTTTTTTGGTTTTCCTTGTTACTTCAACCTTCATAGCTTGGTGAGTAGCATATGTTTCGAAGCTCAGTATTTACACAGTGTTTTATTTCAGCTGGTGAAACATCTGTATTCTTTATATTTTTTTAGGGAGTTAAAGGATCTATGCTGAGAATGTAAAGTTTAGGGTGATGTCAGTTGGTCTTTTTTTCTTTTTCAATAAGCACTGAAATGAACACTGGGAGCATTGTTTCAGTCTTGCACTTAGGAATGTGAATATTAGTACTGTATACTTAATTTCATCCAAACAGAGCTGAGGGCATTTATGAAGAGGTTTTTATTGCTTCAGGTCATCTTAAGGGGAGAAAAGTTTAATGTTGCTACTTCATTGAGAAGTGTGCAACTGTATAACCTTCAATGTGTTTTTGCTGCACTTTGTGCAGCACCATGCTGAAGGCTGTGCTTTCTTTCAAATACAAACGTGTGCATGTACACCAAGTATCCACTTAATCACTTTCATGTCTGAAATTAAAAGTTTATTGTAAATTTTGAAAACCTTAGTTCCTCCTATAAAATTATTACTAGTGCTATGAAATGTTAATTTTTATTTGTTAGACAGAAAATGTGTCACACTAGATCAACTTTGTGACTATTAAGAGGTATATATATTTGCAGTGTCTGTATATGTATGCAGGAGAGCTCTCTTGCCATAAAAAAAATTTTCACTTGGTAAATTTTGTGTTTGATAGGAGTTTTCCTTCATCATTGCATTGCTTCATTATTTTAATTGTGTATTTCACAGCAATTCAAGCTGATATGCTGAGCTGCTAAAGATAATGATCTGCTGCATATCATATCAAAGTTGGTGTGGGGGAGAAAAATGTCTATTCCTGCTTCTCGTGATTTTTTTTTTTTTGACTTAGCTGATGTCTAATCATTTAAATATTTGTTTTTTTTAAAAAAGCAATGTGCATTTTTTCACTTGATCATCCAAAATGAACACTTGGAAAATAGCAGATGTTATGTCTTAAGGCCTACTTGGGTACAAAGAAAACACTCAACTTTCTCATGTCACGACAGGGAGACACAGAAGTCTGTGTTACATCTGAAGGCTGCTGTTTGGTGGGGGATGGATGTGAACAGGACAGAAAGATATCTGTGCTGTTTTCCGTCCCCCACCCTCCTCTGCTTTTTCCCATTTTCTTGAGGCTTCTACTGCTGAAAAACAAGGGTGAAGCATCAACAATGCCAAGGAGGGGGAAGGAAGGTACTGGAAGCTGGGAATGGCTGGAGAGCAGAACACAGTTTCATTGGAATGCTCGGTCCTGGGGTTTTGCTCATTAGGATGAAGTGTCACACCTGAGCTGCCTTGGTGGGACTTGTTTGGGTTTTTTTCTGTGTTATTTTGCACTAAATAGTCTTCCCATGCAGGTGGTTTTATCTGCAACAGGTTAAGACATGCTGGCTGAGATTTAGTAGAACCTCATGGACCAAAGGGTCTCAGAATGGTCAAGCACTGGACACTTACCCATTATGTATCCAAGTATCTGGACTTCCCATGGCTTGCACTATTTTAACAGGTTGATGGGAAGTCTCTACAGTCCTGTTGGTGTATTAGCCTGACTCCTGAGCAGTCTGCTTAGGGAAAGAAAATGTTTTTGAGCATCCATGAACTCACCATCTTTAATGCAGGATTCCACGGAACTGCAGACAATTCCTTGAATGCTGTATCTTGAGTCCTATGAAAAGAACTCTGAACATGTCAAAGATGTTTTCAGGCTGCTTTCTTGGTATTTAGTTCATGTCAAATTTAAAGATAATCATTGTCAACTGGTAAGTCTTCATAAACCTGCCTCTACAGTTAGTGCAAATCTTTGGTAAAACTACCTTTAAAAAGAAAAAAAATCATTAATGTATTTCCTTGGTGTAATAAACAAACAATGCCACATACACAAAGAACATCATGACCTCATTGCATTTATGTGTGAGGAATTTAGCAGAGGATTTTAAATCATGTAGAATTTTGGACTTGATGAGAGCCATGTGCTGGAAAGCCTGTCTGTTTTATTATCTATATCAAACAGTCTCATAAAACTTGCTACCTCCTCAGGCAAACATTGCCTGGCTTGTAGTCTTAGATCATGGAAGCTACATGGAAGCCAAAGAGTGATGTGTCACACATGATGGAAGTGAAGCACTACTGAAGCTAACTTTTACAGATTCCTTGTTTGGTTGTCTCTGGTTTTTGCTTACATAAAGTTGGGCTTTGAATAAAACATGCTGATGTTAATTACAATTTCAAATTTAGTTTAGGCATTCTAAAATCTCATGCTGAAAGAAGAATTCCTTTGTGGGAAAGCTTTCTAGGTCTCTAAAATTTGGTGAGCTGACCTGAATAAACGATAGAGGGCTTTCAATGAAATAACAAGAAAATCAGGATTTTGAATATGTCAGAAGTCAAACCAGGATAAACTGTAGTTGAACATTATTTTTGATGGATAATAGCATTTTTCAGAAGCGCATCAAACTCTTGCATGAGTCCTTTCTCTTTCAAGACCTTTTGCTTGAAGTATCAAACTACTTAGGTTTCCTGTCTTCATGTGGGAGGCACTTTGAGAGTTGTTTTCAAAGCTGAAGAGATTAAATTAATTTAAGCTTCTAGGAAAAATATGATAGCCCCTTCATAATTGTGAAACAGATTTTGTATTATTGCTTAGAGGTAAATCCCTTCTCATTCCTGGAAATGAACACAAGCACAGAAGAATAAAATTGGAAAGGTTAAGGCACTAAATGGTTTTCAATTAGCAGTGGATATAAAAGGCAGTAAGAAGAGCCTTTGCTTATATATTTTCCTTTGTCATTCTTTTTCTTCTGTCATGTCCATTACTTAACAGACATTAAGGGCAAGCCGTAAAAAATACAGAGAAACTATTAGTAGTGGCAACTTGGTGTGTTGGTTTTCGTGAAGGTTAATTTGAGTGGATACTTACATAAACCATTTTAATAAGCAAAGAGAGTTGCACAGACAAGAGCAGACTAAAGAAGAATATTCAAGGTAAAGATCTCTGGTGACACTCTGAAATATTTGCAAGCTTGCACTTTTGTGAAGTGCTTTGTAGAAAAAGATCAAAATTCAGAAAGGCCATTTTAGAAAGATACCATCAAAAAAATGGTGTTCAGTTCAGAGGACTTCACAAGATTTAAAAAAAAAAGAAGCACAAGCTGTTTTTCCAGGATGTGTCTTGCCCACAGCGCACCTGCTAACAAAGGGAGATGAGAGTTTATTTCATTGTTCCTGTCAAAGGGCCCCAGTGGGATCTCTGTGTTTAATAAGTACCTCACTAGGAAAAAATCTGGACTGACTGAATAGTGTCCAGAGAACAGTCATGTACTGTGAGGACAAGGGTGGGAGCGGAGAGGAACACCTTACCTCAAGAGCTTGGATTTTGAGGGTGAAACACTGGAGGAGGTTGCATACAAGTATTTTGGAATCTGCTTTGTTGGCTGTTTTCAGGATTAGAACAGTTAGACAGGCATTTGTTTCATCAAAGAATGTTTAGAGCCTGCCTCAACATTTGTATGGATTAGGTACTCTTGACTCTCTTCTCTTCTGTTTCTGTGCTTATTTGAAATGACTGCAGCTGTTTTTCCACTTGAATAATTTTACAAAAAATAACCCAGATGAAATTGTGTCAAGCTAATGCTATGTGGCAGTGCTTGTGTTTCCAAAACAAGCAAACAAACAAAAAAATATAGCCCCCGGAGCAAGTGACAGCTGGAATGTGGGAAACCAAGATCTGAGATGTAAAAATCTGGATACAAAGGTTTTTCTTTTCCCAAAGTGAAGTGAAGGCCCCAGCTTGATCCATTAGTCATTAAATTGTCACTTTGCAAGTATGAAGTGCTAATACTCTGACATGTTAAAAAGTGTTTCCTTATAAAATGCTCTTCTATGTATTTTCAAAAATGATCTGATAAACACCGCTAAAGCTTCCTAAATTCTGCATGTGGCCAGTTTCAGTAAATAATGGCAGATGTACTTTTTCAATTTGCATAGAAGACTTGTCTATCAATGTAACTTACCTGTGTAGCAAACAGAATTTCAGGTTTTGAGGCTGTAAGTCAAGTTAGAGGAGGAGGGAGTGTTATCACCCTGTTCGTCGCATTCCAGCTTCTAAACCGCATATATGTGCAAAACTCCTAAACCTGAATAAGATCTTTCCCTTCAGGCTTCAGTACTGCACTGTTTATCTCTGTGTTTTTCCACTTAGAAATTAACTCATCCAGGTGTTTCCTGTTCACTTGCACGTTAATGGTAAAAGTAAAAACTAAGTGGCGTTATATGGATGTTGTCACTTGTGTCAGAAGTGTGTGTCATGCACCCTCTCCCACATGCAGAGAGGATGGGCTTGGAGAGTCCCTCTCCACTGTGCAGTTGGTGTCAGCTTTCTTTCACTGTCCAATATTATCATTTCATGCTTATGATCTAGGTGACTATACATTTTTTTTAACTAATTTCTTTTTCCTAACGCATTTCTATATATTCAATTCTACTTGGAAAAACCTGTTTTTAAATAGCAAAGGGTGGTCTCTTAAGAACAGAAGCATTTTGTTTTGTTAACTGTCTGACCAGAAAGCTACAGGTTGTGCTTTCTATTCTGTTTTCTTGAATTCTTTCCTTCATGATATTTTTAAGACCCTTCCTTGTCTCCCTGGTTGTACTTGTATGATGCAACCAGCCCCACTCCATCCAGTGTGCCAAGCTGCCAGCGAGCTCCACAAGCAGTTGTGCTGGCACTGGTGAGCAGGCAGCACCACAAGAAAGTTGAAAGTTGAGGGATGCTTGAGTTGGCAAGGGCCAGAGGAGTAGTGTTCATCCTGCTGCCTTCCATTCACTTCATGGAGGTTAAGATCTTCCAGCACTTTCCGTGCTTTGCTGTTCAATTACTGAGAAAAGTGAATTTTAAAGACTAGGCAACTTAAGGATTTAAGGATCCTGTTGCCTGTTAGGCTAAATGAATATGTATTTTTCCTTGAGTAACAGTTGTTCATTTTGCAGGTGGCTGTTTCATCTTAGGGTTATTTGGAGGAAGAGCAGTGGCTAATATTTTTTTTTTTTAATTTATTTAGGTTTTTCATTTGCTGCAGTCATACTTAGAATCAAAGCAGTTCGTTAGTTTGGACTTTCAGCAGGGACTGACTGACATCATTACCTGTTTGGGAAGCAAACTATGGCTGGCTAAAAGGTAAGATAAAACAAAAAATATCTGTGATTTATTCACATATTTTACTAACATATGAAAGGCTTGGCTGATTTTTTTATTTTTATTTAGCAAGATGGACACATTTATTTCTCTAGAAATATGTAAAACTTAGATGCCGTACTGGCTTGCCGATTTTTAATCAAGATGATTTTTATCTAAAAAGTAAAGACGAAAAAACATTGTAGTTCAGTCATTAAAGAAAAAAAACCTGTGAATGAAAATTCCTACAGAAGCAGACACTTTGAGGATAACTGTTTTTTCTTGACTAAGAAAAATATGCCCATGTACACGGTTTTTATGTTCCTATTTTTCTGACTTTGACCTTTCAAAAAAATTAGTAGGAAAATATCATAGCAATCGTTTAAACTATCAAAAGGATTTAGCTGTCCACAAACAATCCAAGATAGTTTTGGAAACATTTTTCATAAGTTCATCTATCTTGAGGTGACCTACATAGAACTTTCTTTACTTTCTCTCTTTTTCTTTTTTCTTTTTTTTTTTTTTTGAAATCTACTTAGTCTTATCAATTGCTTTTGAGAGTTCCTACCTGTGAGAATTCCCTCCCAAAACTTGAAAGGATTCCGTTGTGGACAAAGAGCACAAATCCTTGCATAGATAGATGACTGGGAATATTCTACATTTTGCACCGTGGAGTGAGGTTGCCAGTACAGCCTGGTGTGGATCTCTGATAAAACCTGTGTCTCTTTGTGATCATCAAAACCAACATCATAAGCGGTTTGGAGAAGGGAGGTGTCTAGTGGGTTGAGAAGTCTTCTGTCAGTGTTACCTGAGTTTGGGTAATCAAGATAGATTTGATCTTTGAGAACTACACAAGTGTGAGAGTGATGATATGGCACATAAAACTTGGTGTAAATAATTGTGAATTGATGCTCATGAACGAAACAGTTGATTGAGCAGATTTTTTGTTTGAAAAAAATCACTCTGGTTCTTGGTAAAGCCCAAGAGGGGAGAAAACACACCTATGTTTGTATATTAATCTGTGTTGTATGTTCAAATATTGTGTAAATCACAAAGAAGATACAGTAGGAATCAGAAGCAGCATAAAGACTACCAGAAAGTATAGAACAGTTTCTACCTGGGGAGTGATTAAATAGCCTAAGATATCTTATTTTATCCTGGAAAAGGAACAACTAAGGGATGACATGGAAAAAAATTAGTTCTATGAGTCACATAGAAAAGGGACAGGAAATTAGCATCCCTTCCAAGATAGCAGAGGTAAAGGAACAAAATAATGACATTTTTCATGTAATTTTAGTTTAGCTGTGGAACTCCATGATATACGATAGTCTTGGTTTTAAACCTGTCTGAATTTTTAACCAATGATTTAAGAGAGTCATCCAGGAAAAGTCCAGTGAGGTTACTGAGTATGTAGACTTCACAGTTGGCTCAAGAAATTCATCAGCAACCTTAAAGATTGAGACAGAGGTTTTGGCAAGTGTCACTGTTTTTATGCTTTCCTTTCCTGTGCATCTGCTTTCTGCCTGATTGGAGATGTCATGGTGGATTTGCTGGATCTGTTGACTTGATTCAGCATAAACATATTTAAGACTTTAAATGAGAATGGTAATTTATGTAACTAAATTAAATCCACTGATACTGTTAGAAAGAGAAAAACCCCCAATCACTGGAGACCCAATTTAGTAGAAAGATACTCAAGCTTCATAATTCAAACCTCCTTTTCTTACAGCAAATATGTAAGGGCCAGGCTCTGATCATTACAGATTTTAAATAAATTCTACATTTTCAAAGTATTTTTTCAGAACTACCCCTTTTAATACATCAGTAATATTAATACTGACTCTTACGTTGTTTTTCTAGTGACTTTTTTATTATCATTATTATTTTTATTATCATTATTATTTTTATCATTTCTGGAAAGGAAATGTTTTCAGGTTATCTCTAAGAAATTCTGGTGCATGGTATAAGTATTTTCCTTAAGAGATGTATTTTCTCTTTCACTTGCTTGTAAAAAGCCACAGCTCTATGTGTAATATTAACCCCCTGTCTAGCACATTTTTATTTTTTCAGTTTGTTGTAGCCTCTTTTTCATAGTGTTGCGTTCTCCATTATGCAGTTAATATTATGCATAATGTTTTTTAAAATGTCTTTCTCCCCAGATAGTAAATTATTTTATTATGAGCATACAGGCTTGCAACACTAACTTCAAGCAATGGGTTTTTAAAATTTGCAAAAAGAGTTTCTGTCTCTTAATGTACATTATCATTCTTGCTGAGTCTGTACAGCCATAGGTCCTTAGGCACACTTGGAGCTAAGGTGTGTTTTCTTTTTTCTTTGTTTTGTTTTTTTTTCTTAACTCTAAAAAAGCAAGTAAAATATCGAGATATTTGTTACCCAAATTTGCTTCCACATGAGTTTTAACTTAAGACTACAGAAAATTTGCTCACCTCTTAACTTTCTCCTTGAGATAAATATATTCAGTGTGGTGTAATTTAAAAAACAAAACAAACATATAAAAAAACAAGCAACCAAAACAAAAAAAGATATTGAAATAGGTGGTATTTTCTGGTACTTTTAGTCTCCCACATTCAGTGTGCAGCTTTACTGTTTGTAGTTGGCTGGGTGGAGGTGAACAGCGATGGGGTTGGAGGGTTTTGTTGTTGGTTTCTCTTTTTCTTGTTTTAAACGAGTATTAGGAGGTTGCTTGGCAACGAGTTTGAGACTGAGTAAGGCCGCCTGTGTGGGTTTCTGGATGTTAGGAGAGAGTATCAGTAAACCAGCACTTTATTCTTGCTATGTTGTTAAACTTTTTGGTATGTTCCTGCTGCAGGTCACTGTCAGAGAGGGTGATGGCTGGCTGGACCCTCGGTCTATGTACAGTCATTCTTACCTTCTTTCTGTTCAGGCAAAGAGAGTGAGCACAACAGAGAAAAAATAATGGGTCTCCATCTGCTTTTTCAGCCTTTTTTGTAAGGAGATAATTTAGCATGTTGCCAATATTGTAGTACAGTGACTGTTTGAAAAGAGGGTATTAGAGGCACTCACTATTAATCTTAAATGAGTCAAAAACCAGTTCAGATTTAACAGGAAAATGGTTCACAAGTCTGGGGAAATGGGAAATTATTCCCAAACATCAATTTTCAATCACATTTCTGTGCTAGTTCTGTAAAGTTCTTGCTGGTGTTCTTTCAACTATGTACTTCATACTATGGAACAAACTTCTCCGAGAATCTTAAATTAAAAAATTTTGGATTGCATATGTGGTTCTTAAAAATGAAGCTCACTTGTCATGTGTGTATCTGTAGGAGAAACTATTGTTCTTCAGTGGTTTCCTGAACTGGGTGGGGTTTTTTCTGTGTTTGGGTTTTGGTCTGGGAGTTCTTTTGCTTTTTCAATGCCTGAATGTAATTTCCTTTTATCAGAATGTATTGGTGTAGAATAGTTCAAGAAGCTTTTGCACGTTCCCTGTAATATATTCATTTCTTCCTTCCCCACTCCAAGATCTGATTTTCCTTTTGAGAATAAAATAGTAGGTCACATTCCCCAAATTGAATTTCATAAAGCATTCACTTTTTCAACTGGTATTTTCTGTCTGTTGTGAAGGCAGACTTCTCATACTAATGGCACATGGTTGCTTTTTCTGCTTGGCTTTTTTTACATCTTCAAAACATTAACTTTTTTGTGTATTCAGAAACAGTATTTCCATTTTTGATGTTTTGGTGAATAAGACCTGCCTTCCATCCATTTCTCAAGGTGATGGTTGAATCTTTTCACTACATTTGCGGGTTTATACTTCACTTGGTGTTTTTTATTTTGTTTTGGAATAAATCTGTTTGTTAGTTTAAATTGTTATAATAATGTTATTGCTTTCCTCCACCTTCACACCAGTCTTAGTTCATTGTATTTTTTTCATGTATAGGAGGTGCAGGGGGTTTTGAGAAGAATAGAAATTTAAAAAATATATAAAATCTGCTGTGTTGGAGAATGGAGATGATGGAATGAAGTGATGAAAATTCATGTGGTGAAAACTTTCAAAAAATAATCAATTTATCACTCTAAACCTTTGAAAGAGTTCAAAGCCCTGTCATATGAATTTGGAAAAAAAAGAAAACAGTAGTTTTTAGCTCAACTGCATACCAGGGATTTACAAGACAAACTCTAGATGTCTTCTGCTTCATAAATACAGAAAGCTAAAAGAGCAGCCTTTGGAGCTGGTAATTTGTTGTACAGAAGTCCCAGAAATATCTCTCTCTTGTTTTATTTGTAGCCTTTGGCATGGCAAAGTATTGGTATTGGAAAATTTGTGTAATCATGTCATTGCACAGCTTTGCTGTAGGATGCTGCTTTCCAGTACTTTGGGTTTGATTTTTTTTTTTTCCGCCCTCCTTCTTATTGAAGACCACAGGAGGGGGAAAAGACTTTGAGGTTCTGCCAGAAGTCAAATAACATAACTCTGCTAACTTCCAGCCATGTGCCATTTCTGAGCTGAGAGCCTGTCTGCACTGGGAAAGTTTACTTCTAAGAAGGCTGCTTTCTTGAAAATAACTTATGTGGAACAACCTTGTATAAAACCAACTAGCTTTGCATTTTGCAGAGTCCCTGGTTGGTGTGGAACGAGCCACCTGCCATGTGTGTACTTAGGTTCACAACCCAAATAACCCGTGCTCTGCAATGCTGCTGCTTATAGCTCTCTATGGTTGGGACTGTTCAAATACAAATAGGTCCTGATGTGGGGGCACAAGATTTGACCTCACACAACAAATACATGCAAAAGTTATTTCAGGCTCAGGCCCAAAACCAGGTTCGCTGTTCACTGCTGCTCACTTTTCTCCATGCTGACTCTAGGATGATCTAACTATGACTGCTTTGAATGAGGGAAATCCCACTGGTATTTTATAATGCTACAGAGTATGGTAACTTGTCAAGTTGATGGCCATGGCACTCCATCAAACCTGTAGTGTCCCTTTTACCCCTCCACTTTTGACAGCACTGTGTGAGTGACAACAGGCAGATGACCAGTCTTAGGTCCTTTCTAGAAGGAACTTCATGTGAGGTGCATTTAGGCCAAAGCAGGAATGTGGAGGCATTGTTGTGGTTTCAGGACTTCATGGCTCAGACTGTAACCTAAATATGCCTTTCTTCTCACTGCCTCTTAGGAGAGACAGCAGTAGTTTCTGGTGAGCAGGCTGTTAAAGACAAAACAGTGGCACATGCAGGCGTACCTAGATATAGGTGCAAGATGCCCGTGGCCCTCTGCAGCTTTGCTAGCAGCCTCTGTGTCATTTTTGAAGTGGTCCTTATTTGGGAGCTGGAGGGGGGTTTTTGTGCTTTCAAAACATCAAGAATCCAAGAACTAAGGAGAATGTAAGGTCATCCTCCTTGGCAGAGGAGTCCTCTTCAGGTGGTACCCTTGCGTCTTCCACTGCATCAAGACAAACCTCCCTGTCCTTCAAATGCCCTTGTCTGCCTTTGGCATCTTCCTGTTTTCTGACTTTTCCACTTCTTCATTTCTGTCTTTAAAACCTACACGTTGAGAAGGGCAGTTAATTACCTTTGTTTGTTAGTGATCTGTATGCATTATACAGTTATGTTCAAAAGTTGAAAATAGTTTTAATAACTGAGCTTTGCTCTGTGGAAATCTATTTACCAGGTTTCACATTGAAAAGTTAACTTCCTATCAGCTGGAGCAATAATTCATTTGTGTATTCTTACACACACAAAACATGAAGGGAAATTTTTGTTGTTCTGTTCCAGCTGAGAGCAAAGCATACCGTTATGAACAGTTACTGCACATCAGGTGCTTGGCAGTAATTTATTAATCTGCAACATTTTGATGTATGGGCCTAGTTTAGCCTCGTTTGTCTTTACTTTTGAGAGCAGAGTCATAACACCGTGTCGTTGTTCACAAATGTATTCTTGAAAGCATTAATTTAATTCTTACGTGCTTCTAGCTGGCTAATTTAGGTTTCTGTGCTTCTCCAAGTCCGCTCTTTCAGCAGTTTTGATAACATGATCCTTAACACAGCTACAAACTGTTTATTTAGATAGTTGATGATTGCATGTTTTGGAACACCTACTTTGGGTATCAGTAGAGATGTTTGAACTTAAGGCTGAAGTTTAAGATGTACTTTGCATAAAATAAAATAATCTATGACTCGGCTTCATAGGTGTAGTCCTCACTCAAATATGAATATTCCAGGAATATTAAGATTTGGATAAGATTTTTTAAGATGTTTCTCTCCACTAGTACAACATTCAGAGAAGGCACGAACCATGTACAATAACAGATTTTGGACATAAATCCTCATTCATATCTGAAAATGCTTTTTATTAAATAAACATAGGAGTTTTCATAGCTTGTTCTTAATAAGTAAGCCCCCTGATGTTAATTGTGTAAAATTCATTAAATTTACACATGGGATTAGTTTGACCTCTAAGGTTTTTAGGATGTTGCTGAGGAATCACATGAGGTTCTCATTAAGAGAACAAAAAAGAAGAGACAGGATTATTTTATCAATCAGGTATGCTAAAAACAACACCAACAAAACACAGTCTTTCTGTATCCTTCACTGAGGACAGCCAGAGCACAAATTAATTTTTCTTAATAGCTGAAACTCAGGGTGTTCTTGGTGGTATCACAAAAAAAAATAATTTGTGCAGTTCCTTTTTGAAGCAATAAAATCTCTGCCTTTGCAGAGATTAGGGAAAATGATAACATAATAGTCTGGCTTTGGAGGTGGTAGAAAAACTTAAATCACCAGACTAGCAACTCCCTCTGGGGAAAATACCTTCTATAAGGCTGGATGACCTGTCCTTATAGAATGGGCAAGTGAGGGGTACTGTGCACACGGTAATTACTCTGAGAAGGTCTCAGCAGCACCAAGTGGGCAAGCAGATGCATCGTTACTTGATGTTTGTATTCCTGTTTCTGTGCGGGTGTTCCTGCACTTCCAGGAACTCAGCAAGGATTACTTGGTAGTGCAGGCTTCATTATTATTTTTTTAAATGCTTTCCATTAGATGTAGGTCTGTTGGCTGTGATGTTCACTGATGTGCTGGTTTTGTATTACATGGTTAAAAATGCTATGGACAAAGTTTAATAATTAAATCCATTATTAATGTCCCCTCAAGAAGACAAGAGCAAGGCCATGCATGTTGATTGAGTGCTACAGATGTGGACTCTGAGAGAAAATAGATTAAAATATGAAGGCTGCCTTCTGAACAAATATTCCCCCCAAAACCTCAGTCTTTAGAATACTGCAGAATTTGAAAGCTAATAACCAAAACACTGAGAGATTTAATCTTTTAATCAGCCACTCATTGTATATGTAGGAATGATTTCCATAAGCTTTGTCGCCTCCATAAATGACAAGTGATCATTACCAAATCTCTCTGCAGGTAAAATGTGGTCAGTACAGCCAGCTTGGCCTGGTTCATCAGCAACCCTCCAAGGATAAAGCTCCCTATGGATATTTCTCTAAGGGTTATGTAGAGTTGACTGTATCAAGACGCAGATGTTACAGATGATGCAGTTCTTGGCGCACGTAGAAGATATTTTAGCTGACAAAATTGCAGGTCACATATCAGAAGAATCTGGCCTCCACGAGTAGGAATGCTTTTCAGAGATTTGCCATTTTTCAGCAAGGAGTACACTGGGAGTTGATAGGGAAGGGAAGATATACTGCAAACCTAAAATGTAGTTGCCAGTGTGCCAAACTGAAAAGCTAAGATTATGGAAGACAAAGGCAGACTGGGAAACCTCAAATAGGAAGTTGTATAGATCCTGTCCCCAAGTACTACCTGGCATTAAGACATGTTGGACTTAGTCAGAATTCTTTCCTGTACTTTTGTAGAGACAAAAGTGAAATTCCAGCCTCAATTGTTTGTAAAATTTTGACTTATCAGAAATGTTTTTAAAGTTCAGAAGTACAAGAACTTGTGCAATAGCATCCTGTGTATTAACTCGAATATGATGTTCAGGAAACCAATTTATCTGTCGGAGTCAAAAACTGTATGGAATATTGGTGGCTAGAAAGTAGGAGAATTTGGGGTTTAAATTTATCACCAGGAAACTGATTTATTTTCTGCCAGCTAAAATATAAAATTTTTTGACAATAACATGCTATTTAACCAGAAGACTGGGGCCGTGTTTAATGATCGCAAGTTTTCTTTTAATGTAGGACTTTTTCTAAAATGCTACTGATAACTTCAGTTACAGGAAAAGGTCTTCCTTCTGGGAATTTCAGTCTTTTTTTGCCTTTCCAAACGCTCCAGAAACATGCAGCATTACAGTAAAAGTGACTTTTTCATTAAAGACCAGAGAAGAAGTAGGCAGTTCATTTAATTAATTGATCACTTTGGAAATTGAAATTAAAACAGTCATACAAGTCATAAGGATGATTCTCTTCTTCACAAAGCAGCTATGAATTGGCCTTTGAAAGGGTTGCCCTTTAGTCTTGTCAGCTCTGGTTTCTTTACCCTGACGCTTAAGAGTGGGTCGTGACATTTTTGGCCGAAATACAAGGATTTGTAGGTGACTTTGTAAGTTGTATAATTTTGACTGGAGTTCTACATTAACTTGATTCATTATCCAAATCTTGTTATCAGTTTTTAAAGATCGGGGCTGAGAGTAACCAATCTGAGTGAACAGATTAAAAGTGGCTAACAGTCATTTAAACACTGTATTAAAAACAATATTGTCTGACACTATGTGTAATTATATATTGCTTTACTGTGACCAAAACAGTGATGTACATGTTACATGTTACTATGTGGGAATTCTATTTGGTTAGTTATTTAATAAAGTTATATTCCCATTTGAGAAATAAGATTAGTGGTTAATAAGATTCACAGAGCAGCACTGGCTGGAAGATTTGAAATCTTTCAGACTTTTCTAAAAGCTTTGAGAGTGCGAAACACAGAGCTTTTCTGAGACCTTTTACAAGAGGTTTTAGGTATCCCCAAGACACGTAACTACACTAAGGTACCTATAGCTAAACTAATTCACAAGAGATGTTATGGATTTTTATTTAATAGACATTGATTGTCAGGTTGCATTTGAAATTTCTTAAGTCCTTATTGAGAGTTTGATGAAATATGCTTTGATTTTTGTTGTTAAATGTTCGGTAAATATTGTAAGTCGCTGTATATTAAATAGTGCTTGTTCTGCTAATAGTTTTCCAACATCTGTTTCCTAAGGAGGAAAAATATGAGCAAAATAAACTACCTCTTTGGAAAACATTGAATTTCTAGAATAACCAAAACCTACTGTAATAAACATTAAGACAAACAGCTTTGATTTCATAATCACTAACTTGTATCTGTATTATTTATGTAACAAATGCAATAAATTAATGTTACAGTTCTGTTGCTCATGTTGAAGTGAGGTGGGAAAAGAGGAGTGAGCCAGGAGAAAATAGCTGTTAGCTTTTTAAGTCATCTGACTTAGTGTCATTGAAAACAGGGGGTTTTTAGGAGATACTGAGAATGTTGAGTTGTGCCTCAAAATTCTTTGGTATTTGCTATACATAAAGGTGTGTTGGCATCCTCATTTGTATACAGAAATCTATGTGCTTATAAGTAGTACCCTGTAATGAGTGGAAATGCTGTTTAAGAGCCTCTTCAAACCTTCATGGTTAGAGGAGCAAGAGATTGTCTGTTTAGTTTGTTTAAAGCTTTTCCACAGTGTTCTGACAGAATTGAGGCCAAATGTGTGAGCTTTCCATGTTCTTTGCTCCTTTGCACTGTTCCCTTGGAAGAGAAGATAATTTGCTTCATAAGTCATTAATGTGGATCTTCTTTAAAATTAAACAGTAATACAGAAGAAACTTAATTTTAGAAGTTAAGCCATGTGTTCTTGATAGAGTTGAAACAATGTGTTTGAGCCAAGTGCACGGGAGGTCTGTGGCCACATATTGCTGATTCCTTCAATAAATGCCATTTTGGTTTGCATCAGATCTGCCATCCAAAATAAGCAAACCAATGATTACCTCAAATTCAGCATGATTTAACTATAATAGGTGAATCAAAAATTTTAAAAATAATATTTGTAGAGCTCCAAACTGTGAGAGTCTAGGATTGATTTCATGTTACACAGACGTAAGCTGCAGTCAGTGGTTCTTAAAGGAGGTAAAGGCAGAGCAGAAATCAAAGCGGTCCTGGTGCTACTGCAGGTAGCCAGAGCCAGCTGGAACAACCCCCAGTATGATTTACTGAACATGCCCAGTCTGATTTACATCTACAGAGAGGGGAATATCTCCTGCAGGGTATGCTTCCTGATTCACCTACCAGGCAGTTCCTTGTTGAAAACAAATAGCTTATTGTTACTCTGGTCATATTATATTCTGTGAGTACCTCTTCATAGGCATTTGAACAGGAGCCTGTGGATTTTAACAGACTGTTTGGTTCCATTAACCTTTTTCTTTGAAAAGAATCCCTAGACTCTTAATGTCTAACTCAAGGTTTCTTCCTGCAAGTGACTTGAACTCTTCTCTAATGTTATATTAACATGCCAGAATTGAAAATGCAAATAGAAAGAGGTCTGACCATCCTATCCCCAATGACTTGTTCAGCGTTAATGATAAGAAATTGGCCAGGTTTGGAAGACTTTTATTTTAGGATCTAATCCAGAAATATGCTATGAAGTGTCAATAATATGGAAACTGGCTCCTGCGTTTTCGTATTTTCTACTGTTCAGCCATGCCTACCTAAAATAATAAAATAAAATTTAAAAAGACCCTTATTTCCTCCACACTGAAGATACTGTTGGGGTGGAGCTCTGGGCAGTTACAAAAATATATGTGTAAGCCATTTGAAACCTTCAGTCCCTTTAACTTTTCTGACTTGTGTTTCAATCACCTTATGTGTTCTGTGGAGTTCTGTGATTATAGATGTGCTGGTTTAAAGGTAAACCGGCAGGAGAAATGAACCCCACTCCAAAGAGATTGTAAGTCAGAGTTACAATTTAATAAAAATAACACCATAAATACAATTATATGGACAAACATTTGGTTTAACCCACAAAACCCAGATGTATAACCCAGCATCCTGGGGCATGGACAATGTGGTGTTCTTGGCCCCTGTGCTGAGCCCCATGTGGTCCCCCTGAGTCCAGACTAAAAAGAGGGGGAAAACCTGTTGGTGAGAGTGCTGGTCGCAGTCTGGTCAAGGGTGGCAATTGCAGTCTGGTTTAAAGTAGTGGCTGCAGTCCGATCAAGGTTCTGGTCCTCCTCTGGATCTAATAAATGGTACCAGAAGTCCCAAGACCCCAAGATTACACTCAGGTTCAGGCAGGAGTGCCCAGTATCTCCCCCAGGGTGGGGAGTTCCACAATGAGTGGGTGTGAGGATAGGAGCATCCTCCTATCTCACAAGCCTCTTAACACCCAGCTTATAGCCTGAGGGGTCAGGTGTGCTCTGGGCAGCTGCTGCAAATGGTCTGTTGTTAACAGTTTATGGAAAATGGCATGGAGGGTGTAGAATACACAGTTTGGGTTACACCCACACAGTGATGAACTGGTCCCAGTTCATCAGCTGGTTCTATCTAGGACAATAGAATCACCTGGATTGGAAGGGACCTTAAAGATCACCTAGTCCCAACTCCGCTGCCATGAACAGAGACACATTCCATTAGACCATGTTGCTCAAAGCCCCATCCAACCTGGCCTTGAACACTTCCACAGGGCTGGGGCATCCACAACTTCTCTAAGCAACCTGTTCCAGTGCCTCACCACCCTCACAGTAAAGAGTTTCTTCTGAATATCTAATCTAAACTGATCTCAGTTTGAAGCCATTGCCCCTTGTCCTATCACTACATGCCCTTGTAAGACATCTCTCTCCATCTTTCTTGTAGGTTCCCTTCAGGTACTGGAAGGCTGCAGTTAGGTCACCCTGAAGTCTTCTCTTTTCCAGGCTGAACGATTCCAATTCTCTTTTCTCTTAGCCTTTTCTCATTGGATGATCTAGTAGGGACACAGCAGCTCCTCCTGTCATAATTTCATTCTCCTTGATTAAATTAGAAACATATTTCTTCTTTGCCTTGTGCTTGCTAAGCAGTAATCCTTTCTGTCCCTGCCTGTCGCAGGAGTCTTCTTTCCCTGTGCCTGGCAGGTCAAGTCTGTGATAGTGCTTGCCTTTTACATGTTACTTGGAGCAAACAGCCTTTGACCTCTCTTCAGTCAGATGTGTTGAAATATTCTGCAATATTGGCTGTTAGTGAAATTTAACTTAGCAGTTGCCTGTGACTTGATTTTCATTTCCACCTGGACAGTCAAGCGTGATGTTAAAGCATCATGAAGGAGTGCTAGAAACTGAGGGGTAAGCTTCTTAATACAGTGAGATTCCTGGAGTAGGCTGGCTATAAACTCTGTATCCAAGCAGAAACAAAAGCCACAAGTTTAACCTCTGAAAATTATGGTTTAATGCATCTGGCGCAGTGTGTAGGGTGTCCATTGGATCTTTGGTGCCAGCTCTTTGAATTCCAAATGTGCTGCTGCTACACCAACCAATTGGCTAACGTAGATAAAGCATTACTTTAATCAGGTATGGATCTCTGCCCTGACATCATTAGCCTATTATTAGTATATGTGTGTAATAGTATGAGTATTGTTTTGATACCCGTTTTTCATTGCTGTGTGGATATACACTTAGATATGAGAATTCTAAACATCTCTAGCTCTAACCCCATTCAGAGTCACATACAGTTTATCATCTGGAGTGAGCATATGATCTGTTTGTTTCCATTAATATCCTTGTTGGAAGGCAGATAAAATAATTTTTGGGTTTTGGGAAAAAAAAAAATGAATGCTGTTCCAGATATCTGGAGCTCCCACCTTTGCTGCTGATGTGACTTTCTTGTTTGGAGACAGATTTCCTCAAATCTTGTTTATGAGAACACCACTTCATTTGGATATCTGTGTTAAAAAAGAAACATTTTGTACTCTTCCCACTCTTATTGTTGAAGTTCTGCATGAACAGGTCATCTTAAATACTGCGCAGTCCATCATTTGAAATGTTCAGCATGTGATTTTTGGCTGTCAGGTCTGTTATGTAAATCACAGTTTGATTGTCTTCAAGACTGAGCTTTCTGCTACAGTCTGAACAACACTGAAATTTCTTGGTTTTGGAAAACTGAATTTCCTGTTGTGTCTGTCTGGCACATATGGATGAGAATTCACTAGCATCACCAGAGCAACGGAACCAGCCAAGAACAAACGTTTGGCATGTTTTATGATAGCAAAGTCTCATTTCAAAATCAAAACATGTGTATGTACATACTCAAAATGAAGTGTTATGTGCTTAAAAGCTGGACCAGAATAAAAAACCACGTCAGTGTTGCTGTTGCCTCTTCTTCAGTAACAGTTGCATCAGTCATATTTTTCCCAAGGCACAGTCTGTACATTGGAAATTTTCTTTCCACTGGAAAGATGGAATAATAAGCAAATCTTTCTCTTTTCAAGGGAGCTGTACTGCAGTAGGCGTTATGTTCTTCATCTTAAGTCTGTTGTGGCTGCTTTAATCCATTTTATGAGTACTTGTGAGAGGCCTCTTGTGGTTTTTTTTCTTCTAAGCTTTTGACCAATCGGTCACTCTGTTTTCTCATGGGTTGAACTCCTAACTCTGTATTTCTTGGTGGTGTTTTCACAAAGGTTTGTGAAGAACAACTTAGGCAACAACTGGGTGCCCAAGATACAGAAGAGATTTTTTTTTTTAGCAAAGATGGATAGAAATTAAATCTGCCTAATACAATTCTTCCGAAATAGGTCATATTAAAATTGCTTTGGCTTCTTATGGCATCAGTTCTAACTGGATGTGCATCTTCTCAGCAGGCAAGGTTTTAGCTCTTGTGCTAAGGAAAGTGGTAGGAAGCAAGCATGGAGAAGTTCTTGGAGCTATGAACCTAAACTACTTCCCTACTAAGAAAGTGTCCAAAAGGAGAATAAAACTCTTTAAAAGAGAGATCCTGGTAGTATGTAGTCTGGTGTGTGTTAAATGGATGCCTGATATTGTAGGCCATAAAAGAAAACATAAGTCCTTTGGGCTTATTGCAGAATTTATTACTGAAGGTGAGAGCAATGTTTCTGGTTAAAGTTCTCTTTTTTAACAGGTTCATAGGCTAGCTCTCCATAGGCAGATACAGCTGCAAAACTACGTAAGAACCTCAAACCTTGCATTTTTATGTCATGATCACATATCTTATTTGAAAAAGCTTTTTTCCTTGAATTTTAAAGATGCTAGGGTTGAGACTGTTTGTTGGAACCTTTTTAATTAACAATTTTTTGAAAGAGTTTCAGACATCAAGATAAGCATACAAAGACAGTGCCAGATAAAATAAAAATGAAATACTGAACATAATTAGTCATACTTTAAGCTTGTGCTGCTTGATTCTAAGAGTTTTTGTTTTAGTACAAGTCCCATTGGTCTCATTAAAATAATTTCTGTTTTGAACTGTATTTCCTGTTTGTTCACATTCGAAGTTATATTTTAAAAACAAATTTCTTGGCTGAAACAGAGAGTGATAGCAATGCAAAGAAAAATGAAGTTGTTAACCTAATTTTAATTTTCTAATTGAAGAGAAAGTAAATATCTATCACTTGCAAATTGAAGAGGTGGAAAAGAAAGTATCTAATTACCAATTGCATTACACACACAAAATCCCAATTTTTCTTGTCTGGGAAAAGAAATACGTAATTTTAAAAACATGCATGATCTTCATCAGAACAGTGAGAGAGGTGTACCTTTCAAGAGAAGTTTCTCTTTTATGAGCTGTAACAGTAAGACCTGAAGACTTCTTTTCGTTAATGCATTTAGTACACACATTATCTATAAACAAAACAAAGACACATTAATTGCCAGGGCAAGCTGATTCATCCAATAATAATTAAATGTATAAGCTGTGATTTGGTGGAATGGATGGAGGAAGGGTGTTGCAAACTGGCAACACCCAGTTTGCAAGGGAGACTCTCATTTGGAATGGACCAGGAAGTGAAGCTTAGATAACTTTGCATAATTATTTTGTATATGCAGTCTAATTTGACCGGTAGTTGATCTTCATTAATTAAAATAGACACACCAAGCCGGTGTGTTTCACTGCTATTTCTGAGCAGAATGTTATAAGGATTTAATCTTTAGAAATTTGGTTTTTTGGGGTTTTTTTTAGGGTAAATCCTTGCCTGGTGACCAGAGCCGCTTATCTTGATGTCCTTGTGATGCTGAGTACTCACCTGGGGAAGTGTAAAAAGCAAGGTAGGTCAAATGTGGTTTTATAAATTGGTTGGAATATCTGGATCTATTTCTGAGCTCTGTTGAATCTGGAGAAACAATAGTATATTACTTGCACTCAGGGTATCTACTGAATGCTAGAGTCCTTTAGCTGCTTCCTGTAAAAGTGCCCTCTTGTCTGCCTTCTGAAGAGCTAGTCCTAGGTTTTGTTGATGAGAAGAATGAGGTATGGCTCCATGTCAAAGCTTGAAGAGATGATCGTGCAGTATTCCTAGTCCTAGAATGGCTAACAACAAAAAAGATCCTATGTTCCAAAATGTTTTTCTGATCCAAGGTTATAAATACAAACAAAATCCAGACCCTGGAATATTGCTACTTTAACCTTTCCAGAAAACCACAGAGATGTTCCTTCATGAGACACTTGAAAGTGTTTCAGAGAAAGTGTTTTTTTGTGTTCAGAAGTTTTATAAGAAACAACTGTGAGTTTCTTTCAGTTTCTTTTTTTTATTTTGATTCTTTATCACTGTGAATTTTTTGAAGGACCAGTCAGAAATATCAGTGGTTATAGTGTTGCAGAATATAGTTTGCAACAATACAAAACAAGTTCTAAACAATAAGAAAAACAAAGATATGAAGGAAGGGATACCCTTTCAAGTGTGGCAGCGTGTAGGCCATTTTCAGTCAGCTGTAACTAGCTTCCTTATGGGCCTGTTTTGTTAATTTCTTAGGAACAAGTGAGTAATAAATTACCTTGTCAGTCCAGGAAAGCAATTAAAGAACAGTTCTGTCATTCCATTAAAATTCTTAATGTCTAATTTTAACACTGCATTTAAGTCTTTGGAACCATTCTTTATTTCAGATAGTCATGCTGTGGGCACTGTTCTTAATTTTAAAACCGATTCTGTTTGCTTTTTTTACCTACACCTTTGGTAGAAGTAGTTCCATTCTAATCCTTTAATCACAATTGGTGTGATTTCTTGTGAATGTACAGATCAGATAGTGATAGTTTTTAGGAAAGCAGGTTGATGGTGAACGTGTCTGAAATTAACTTCTTCAGACAGGAGGATGGAGAATCTACACCTCAGAAAAGGAATGCAGACATAAGAGAGTATGTGACAGGTGACTTCCACTAGACCAGGAGATGATGGTTGGGGTTATCGGGCACTCCAGGAGATGAGTCTGATCTTTCATGTCCTCTGAAGAGTCATTCCTCTCTCATGTATCTCAGGTGTCAAGGTATGCTGTTCAGTAAAGGAAATTTCCAGATAATGTTGCCCTGTAGGCCTCATTCTGTTGGGTATTGGCCGCTGTTGGTGACTAGGTGAGGGCCACATGCTTTATAGGGAGGAATGCACCACCTTATATAAAGCAGTTTCACTATAACATGTCTCTAGAAATAAATTTTTTCTTGAGTCTATAATGTATTTTTGGGTTAAATAGTTATTATAATGTATATTTATATCTATGAAATAAAGTTTCTTAAGTCCTCATATGCCATTGGCCTTAGTGATTATCCTTTGCAGTACATTAAAAAGTCTGGCTGTGTATCATACTTACAAAATAAGCAAAAACAGCCCCCAGAGCCTCCTTCAACCATATTTGGGCTCATCGCCCTTTTACTTTGAATCCTTTTTAAAAGAAAGGTCCTCTTTGGAATATTAATTTTTACACTTTTTTAAATCATGATCCTCTATCTCCATTATTCTCCTTTGTAGTATGAATCATTCTGGTCTTTCTGTATTCTCTTCATATGAAGGTTTTTTCCTCTTCTGTTATTCTTATCACTCACCCTTCATCTCTATTTGTGTATTTTCCTTTACGAAGGAACAACCAGTATTCAGGCGAGGGCTCCTCATTTTGCTTCCTTAGTAAGCATTGCATTTCCTTTAGCAGTCTCTTTCCTATTTCAGTTATCTTTGGTTTTTTGTCTGTTTTGGTTTTTAAACAATTGCTGCACATTTGCAAAGGCTTTTATAGACCTCTTCACACTAGGAAAATCCCCTCTTTTATTTTAATGCCTCTGACTTGTGAATAGCCCTTTGAGCCTGAGGGACTGCACCATGCTGTGGCTGGATTTACTGACTGTAGTGAATTAATTTATTTTTCAAAGCTCATGTGGACTGTACCAAACCTGGGTGCTGCAAGGTACAATTTCTGCAGAAGGGAAGCAATTATTTTTGCAGATTCTGTCTGCTCGAGGATAGTTCATTTAGTATTGTCTTGCTTAAAAGTTTCATTCCTGCATAGGTTTAAAATTACATATTGCAGGCAGTATCTACAAAGAGTAAAAGCTTAGACTAGAAATACTGTTTTGAAAACTTCAAGATACATTAGGGACAATTTTATGTATCACAGGCAGAAGCTCTTCTGAAAGGAAGGAGTAATATGTTTATATTAAATAGAAACTGAATGTCCCATGACACAGTAAGAGAAAGACTAAACTCACCAGTTGAAAATGAATGTTTTGAGTCTCCCATTTAAATGTTTTTAAGGAATGATTATTAACTGAAGCTTTATACTTTTCTGAGATTAAATATTTTACTCATATATGTGTATCTCTGGTTATGAGCCAATTTTTCTCTGTTCTAATCTTGATTTGTAAAATTGTTTCAATGAATAAAGGGTGAAGGACAAATCCAAATAAAACTGTTTCTTGATGTGTTTATCTAAGAGGCCCCAGGAAGTGCTGTATATGAGTTCCAGGCCACAGGCTGAAACTGATTTTCATCAACAGAAATGGGAATGCAATGTAATGAGCCTGCAACTGGTTAAAATCAGACCACTTCTAATTGATTATGCCTGTCTAAAGAGGCTACAATTACAAAGAGGTTTTCAGAGTACAGCTCTGCCTAGGCCTTTCCTACGTTATGATTATTTTCTGCAAGTGATTTGTTGTTCTCAATTAATAAAATCTGTCTGTTAAAGTGCAGGATAGCCCTTAGGGAATTTACTTCACAAATTAAAAAAACTTTAAAATGTCGGCTTAGGAAGGCAGGGAGTAATGGATACCAAAAGCATCTCGTCCAGCTAAAAATTTATTGCTGGTCAAATGATGATTATTTGTCTTAAACAAAAAAAAACCACCGTAGTTTTTCTGGTTTGCTGGACTGGATGGAAGTTTTGCCTGATTCATGTCACTGTGAAAAGACAGTTTTCTTTCCTTGAGTTGATACGCAAAATCTAGAGCTTTTCTTCCAGCTCCTGATGTGCCTGAGGGTCTTCAGGGATGCAGAGACAATACATAATGCCAAGACTATGTAAACTTACAAATATTTTTATTCTGTTATCAATTGTGGTTGGAAGCAAACCTTTAAAAAAATAAAAAAAATTAAACTATATAAACAAAAATGCTATTTTTACCTTTATTGAGAGGGGGAAAAAAGTTCTTACCAGGTATAGGATTATTTGATGAGCTAATGTCTCTTGGCGCTATTAATAATTATTGATTTCATCCAGTGAATTTTTTCTTGCAGACCTCTTTGATGTATTTTCTCAACAGTAACTGTTTTTATGGACTAGGAATCACAGATGTCCAGGGACTTTTCAGTCTAATGGGTAGGACAGTGCAGTCCTCTTCCAGAGGATTTTCTGGCACTTGTATGCTGCTTCAAACATTATAGGAGTAATAGAGAAACACTTGTAGGCACCTTTGTGGGGGGTGGTGAAAATGCCCCTGAGTCCATGTGAAAATGTGTCTAACCTTAACTGTGTGTATAACTATTTGCAAATTCACAAGTTTTGATCAGCAAGAGTTAGATGCAGAGGTCTGCCAAGCTGGAGAGCTCCACATCTGTGTGTGTGTCTGAGGTTAGACGTTTTTCTTTGCACTCAGAGATGGGCTTTGCAAGAGACGGAAACCACACTACAGGCAGGCTCTGCTGTGATATGCTATTCCAGTAAATAAGATTCCTATGTTGAATATGTATACTTTTGAGAGGACCTGTCATAGAGATTCCTGCTTTCAGATCTTCTGGAAATTGGTGTTTAAAGCTAAACAGTAAGATGAGAGTATTATTAAGATCTTGCACTGCTGGTAACACAGGAGCCAGAGTGGTGTGTTGCAGTGAAGCTCAGATCTGGGATGCTCTCTCTGTAACAGATGAAGAATGCCATAGGACAAAGTGGTCGTGTTTTCTTTCTTGCTCATGTCTTGGAATAGTTTTCTTATGCTATTTTGTAATTTCATTAAGAGAAAAATGGATGCAACTGTCTAAAATATACTTGACTAATAAAAGCACATTTTACTCAGGGTTGTGTTCCAAAAAATGGCACTTGTTGATAAAATGTAGTGTTGAGTCCAGAAAGCCCATCAACATAAGTGAAGTAGGATGTAGAACAGAAAAGGGAAAAGATGAAAGAAAAGTTTGGTAAAGATAATCCTGCCAAGTTGTTCCTTTATCCTTATGCTGTCAGTCTGCTGACTGGTTTGGGCTGTTATTGAGTATAGTGTCTTCAAAATTCAAGTTTGATGAGAAAGAGGAAACATTTAAACAGGATGTCAAATAGGATAAATCAATGATTTAGGAGAAGCTGCCACTTGTAGTCTAACTATGCATTTTTCCTTTCTGCATTTGAGGTGGAAGAGTTTATAAAAGTTCTTGAAATTAACAAAACTCCAGTGTTGGTATCAACAGTGGGAACAGTTACTTAGTATTTACATGATTAATCCTGTTCATAAATACTTTTGATACCGAAATAGATCAACCAATATTCTGCTCTCATTAATACATTCTTTCCTTGAGTTTTGCAAAAAAATACTTTCATTTTTTTACTATCTTCCAAATAGCTAAACCTTTTGTAGAAGTAGCCTGGTTAAGATTCTTAAATTCTATTAATGAACAGAAGAAACATTTGCAAAAAACACTGTGCACTTAACGTATATGTGTATGTGATCAGAAACATGGGCAATTATGTACAACCGTCTGCTGTCTGCTCTCGAATACAGCAGAAGACCATGTTTAAAATAATATATACTACAAATACCATTCTCTTAGTTATATTTTTCCTTTTTAATTAGAAGTTATAAAATGCATTGGTAGAAATAATATGGATTATCAAACTTCTGAGTGCTTTGCAATGAAAGCCCAAACCTTTTTGCATTGGAATATGGTAAATGTTTTGCCTGAAGTACATGATTTGCAGGACTTTTAAATAGCATTTGAAGGCTGTGGCCACCTTTTTTTTGTATCGTACTTTTTACTCTTTCGTTATTTTGGAAAGAAGCTATATGGTAACTAAACTAAGGTTTTTTCTGCAGGCTAACTTATAATCTGGTAATTTTTAAATGCTAAAAATTTGACAGGAATAAAACTAGGTTGAATATTTAGCTGGTCCTCAACTCGCAGTAATCCTACAACAGAAGGATCTTCTGAGAGGCTGGGCAGGGCAGATAATCGTTTGGATTCCTTTGCCTAGATCCTTAAGAAGTACGACCAAACAGTTTTTTGAACAAAAACACTGGCAGCTTATTAATAGCTGTTTGGTTATTTGGTCTAATTAGTTTAAACTGAAATTCTGTCCTGACAAATTGAAAGCAATTTTTTTTAATTATGTCAGAAAGTATATAAACTTTTGTGCTGGTATATTGACTATGGCACTGGATAAATGTTTTATTTTGACTCATGGAAGATAAAGTTTTAAAACATATTTATAGGATCTTCTAAATGGCCTGTGCCAACTAATATTAAATTAGAGAAGTCAAAAGGAAGTGTATTTAGGTATTCAGTATTCTGATTCAATGCAGACAGGAGAATTAAGAAGTTGAGGATGTCATTTTTGGAGGTCCAGGACACAGGGAGTGACTGGGAGTTACCGGACAGTAAAATGCCAGAGGCAGAAGTGAGGGATGTACTATGTTAAGATGGTCCAAAGACAGAACAAAAAATGAATGTGAGACAGGAGGACAAAACAGATGGAGAGAGGCTGAAAAGAATAATAAATGACTGGAGAAAGGAGATGGAGGTGTGCTACACCAACGGGCTGTCTAGGAAATTGTAGAGGCAGAACTCATGGCACAGATTTAGGAGGTGGAAAGTTAAAGTGTTTTTAGAAAGATGGTGAGGACACAGTGAAAGGAGGAGGGTTGTTGAGAGTAGAGAATGATACTGGTGGAATGCTGTGTTGAACAGGGAATATGGAAAGGTGTTACCTGAAATGTGACACTAGTGGAAAGTGGAGTTCATTGTGTTTATTATTGTTAGCAGTTAAAATTCTGTCCCCATGTGAAGACAGAGACTGCTCATCCTTCTGAAATCAGTTTCTCTTTAGATTCCACCCTGTACCACTGGCTGACTTGCACTGTCTCTAAGGGTTTTTACAATTCTGTATGAATGCAAAATAGTGGAAAACTCGGTGCTGTGCCAGAGAGAAGCTGTAAGAAAAATAGCAGTCTCAGTGTCCAGATCAAACGGTTTTTTTCTTTTTCCCTTTTTTTTTTTTAATTGAAAACTTTCCCTTATACTGTACAAAATGCAATGGTAAGTCATCCGTGGATTCTGTTAATCACTCATGTTTGTAGTTTTGGATTATGTTGTGAATACTGATGCTTAGTTTCTGATGTTGAAGTTGCAGATGTCTTTAAAAGAAAACATCCTGCGTAAAATATGCCCCTTTCATGATCATCAACAGTCATCTTAGTTTGGCAGTATGATAAAATAGACTTTTGTGTTCTTTTTGCGTTTTTTTTCCATTTAGCACTGACTTTGCCTAATCCACTTTTAATAAAAAGGAAAAATTTGAAAGAGAATACTTTTCCTTAGTATTTGTCTAGGAAAATCTCTTCTTGGCACTGATTACCTCTCAGTCTTCTCTCTATTCATATGATCTCTTCAGATACCCATAAATAGATGGTAGTTTGAGAGTGCAAAGGATTTTAACCTCAGTCCATAAATAATTGCACTTTCTTGCAGGTTTTGGTTAATGATGATGGAGAATATCCCACTTTCTGATTCTTGGACCCCTTCCTGTAACATTGCACTGTGGGCATAGCAACATTTTATTGCTGCTCCTGTAGTTCTTGTCTCCCCTTGCAGTGTCAGTAACTTTTCTGATGCTGCTAGTAACTTCTCCCCTTTTCCCCTGCTTTGTTCTTCTTTTCTGGAGGCTGTAGTAGGAAGATGGAAGATGGCTTGGATGCTCGAGGACCTGCATACAGAATTTATTCTCAATATTTATCTAGAAGTGTGCAAATACTTATATCTGTGCTAATCACATCTCAAAACAAAAGCTCCTCACACAGTATACACCTGATGATAGGGAGAGTTGTCCAATGGCAGTAGCCTAGACAGTCACTGTAAAATTACTGAATCCCACAGAAGTACATAATCAGTCCTGCATGTTAGCTGTCAAGGAGGTGAAACAAATTTAGATTTAAATATGGAAGAAATTCAGATTACTTCTTTCACTTTTGAACATCCTGTAGAATCTCTGAAAGTTCAGCTGAACTGTCCATCAGCTGACAGTTTGTTACTCCCTGAGCAGGGATGTTTTTCTGTATTTACTCGATGTATCTACTTGCTGTGGGAACAGACTGTAGAATAGGGCCTGCCTGCCACTCTGGGGAAGAGCAGAAGAGAGTCAGGCAGGGCACAGGTTTGGCAGTTGCTAAACTTTGAGGAGGTTTTTAACTAGGCATTCATCAGGTCTGCTAATTCCATTTTGCTCCTTTTACTTTCCTCTATTTTCAGATGATGAAAGGCCATTTTATTTCACATAATTGATCAAACATGAGTTAATCACAAAGAGAATTAAAAACCCAATGCCTCAAACCTAGATGATATGCCATAGATGATGTATGCATATATCAATGTAGTGGAACATAAAGGCATTGAGGAGCACTGTGGGATGTTTGTGCTCTGTGTTAAGGAGACTAGTTGTGTGACACTGGTTGTGTGAGACGTCTCCCTTCCTAGAAGGAGGCCAATGTTCTTCCTGTCCTACAAATGAAGCAATCCTTAAGGAGGGAAAAATAAAATTAATCCACTTAATTCTGGGGGGCTCTTTTACATCTGTCAGCATCCTGGACAAGACTGCCATTTGCCAAGATCCTTCTTTGGTCAGCGAGAATTTGTTCTTCCTTCTCAAAGCAGCTGGTTGTTCAAACTGTACAGTGATTTTTGTTTGTAAATAAAAGTATGTCTTTATTGTATCTTAACAACAGAGGCTGACATTTGCTTTGGGAACCAGTGTGGATTTCTGCTTTGGTTGGATATTTTGATGTAAGCCAAAGGAAAGAGTTTACTTAAAGCTGAGCAGATGAGAAAACATTTACATAAAAGCCTGGAAAAATTTCTTAGTGATGAAGTTGAAAGCAGGAATATTTCCACTGCATTGTAATAAGACAGGGGCATTCCTTCCTTTTGTACATATTTGTGTGAAAAAAGAGTGTTGGAGAACATGTGGAGCACAAGATGAATGCAGAAGGATTTGCTTTCTGGTATTCTGAGGCTAAGCAAATATGCAGACAGTCTTATTTTGCTGACGGCCTTGCCATTGAGACATCCAGTTTTAAAGAGACTTTCCGTAAAATATATGAGCCACAGTGTTCAGTCTGTCACAATTGCATGGGAAAAAAAGTCATCTAAAAGGCATCCAAAACAGAAGGATCTGATGTGTACAGAAAAGGAGGATCTGTTAGCAAAGACTCTTGTATCAATCTCTGCGAAGTAGTAGTTCTAGGAGTCAGTAGCTCCACTATGTTTTTTATATGAAAGTAATAGAATTATACACTTGGGTTGAATAACTGAGCTAGTTGACATATGTATTACTGAAACGCAGCTGAGGGGTAGGAAGCAGAGAGGGTGCAGGGCTCCAAAACTGAAGCTGTTTCTCTTCTTGAACTGAGGTGCTCGAACTTGAACCTTTTTCTTTCAACTGCCTGGGATTATTTCTGTTGTTAAACTGGTGTCTGTGGAGTCAGTCTGTGTAATAACTGAGACGAAGGCCTAATCCCTCTCCAAGGCAACCAGACAGTTCAGAAATTAAGGAATTCTGGCTGTTGGATACTTGTCGTGTGACATGGGCATTAATGCTAGTTTATGCTATGATGCCAGTATATAAAACCAGTGTGTTTGGAGAGTTTCAGAAAATGTAGCAAATAAAATACACAAGTTTGCATTGTGAAGAGGTGGAAGTCGGCTGTGTCATCTAGAGGATAATGCTGTGACATGGCTTCGCACTGATACTGCAGTTTCTTTCACTACATCAAGCCTGTTCAGAAAAGAAACTGTAGTGAAAACACAAATGATAGAACTAATGGTTAGGCAATATGTCTGAAAATTTTTTACAAATACTACATTTCTTTGAAGCTTGTCCAGAGTTACTCAGAAACAGTTCTGCCTTATGTGCTAGACAGTGTACAATCATGTCAAGTTTCTGTGTAAATGTCAAACAAATTAAGATGGCTTTGGAAGAATCTTAATATGAAAGGGCAGGATATTTAGCTGTAAATAGAAGGCTTAGGGAAATGTCTTCATGGGCAACAAAATGAATCCATATTTACATTGCAGCTTGATCGCAAATTCAGCAATTTAGTAGGAATATTTGGACAGGCTTTTAGCAGTGCTCAGTGTTTAATTATAAATAGCAAAGTTTATATGGCAATGAATTGTCTTCTTGCAGATACTGAAGAAATCTAGGTTTGCTCTAATCTTTGTATTTACCTTTAGTGCATTTTTAAATTTTAAAAAACCTAAATTTCTAACATCCCCTAGCACCAGTGGCACTGTTGTTCTCTTCTGTGTTCCTTCATGATTTTCCCTTACTTGTATTTGAATTCTGTGGGATATAGCATATTCATTTTCTTGCAGTACAATCTATATAGATGTCTGAACTGGGCAAAAATCCTTGGTTTCGATACTATAAAATGACTCGTTCCCACTGATGATAGAGAAGGAGGTTGAACTCGAAGTGCATGAGTATTTCAGTCTAAGTTTGAGAGACCATTGATTATTTTTTTTCTTTCATTTTGTGGCTACATTACCAGCTCTGCTAAAGCCTGAAACCCTCTGGCATCACAGATAGCAGTGACCTTTTTGTTTGCTCCAGGAGGTGGCCAAGCACTAGAGAAGGTTGTCAAGCTGTACTGTGCCTTGTGGACAGGTCGCACATGTGTGAATGGCTGAAATGTCGCAGTTCCTGTGCTGAAACATAAGAGAGATTACAGTGTGACTCCTTTATCCTTAGCTGTGTTAACTGTTCAAAATTAATAAGGATAGGGAAAGCATCCTGGATTTTTTAATCGGAAATTCTTTACGTTGATACACACCAGATAGGTCTATTTATCCAGAAGGGGCATCTTCTTAATAGTAATTTTTTCTGATTAAATCTATGAAAGCATGGGACTTTCAATATTATCAGAATGCCTCTGCCATGCAGAGTACCAGAATGGTACTCTGCAAGGTACTGTAGCATTTTTTCAAGTTATTTGAAACTTTCAACTCATGTTGAACCATTTATAGTTCTCAGAAAACTTTGTGTCCTTATTCCTTTTTATTTAAATATGTATACACGTGATGTCTAGGAAAGCTGTTTTATAATTTGGAATCAGTTTGAAATGAAGAAGAACTATGATTTTAATTTTATGCCTGAATTTACTGTATGATACCTTTTGCATACCTGATGTTTGTCAACTTCATGATCTGGAGCAAATGGTAACATCATCTATTTGTCACTTTATTGTTATTCTCATTCCAGGAATGCAATTTCATGAATTTTGGGAAGAGATGAACAGAGTTATTTCAGACTCTGATTTGGTGTCTGGTATTCCCTACTCATCTGTAGTACCAGGACTGATACAGTATCTTCAGAGCATCACCAAACTTGTAATATCAGTGCTGCCTGTGACTGCAGATCCGGACATCCAGGGCAGCAGTTCAGCTGCTGCAAAGAAAATGTCCAAGCCATCATTGTCAATAGCTCATCTTCTCCACTGTGACTTTCATGAAGTACGTCTGCTTGTGTTGGAAGCAATACTGCTGTGGTTGAAACAAAAAAATTCCAAGCAGACTGCAGAAGGAAGAGAAGGTGTATTATGTTTACTCATTGATTTGGAAGACACTCTTCTCACAATGGCTCTGAAGGAAACAAATCACCAGTGTTTTTGCATGGTAAGAGGGTGCTACTTTATTGACATTTGTTATGTTTTCAGTAAATTATATTCTTAATTTTTAAAGTTATATTTCAAACATGCATTATGTTTTTTAAATAGTAGGTGAGTGGTTGGGTTTGTTTTTTTCATTAAACAGGAACTGTGAAATAATTCCGTAACAGATGTTCTTGTGTAAAAGCAAGAACTTCCTCTTTTCTTTCTTAGTGTTATCCAGAGAGAATCTTTGTGTTCTTGGAGTGAGGTTTAAGTTGGTGTTTTATTGATCTCAAATGTGCACATTCATGTTGAGACTGTCCCTAAATTCTTTGTTTGTGAATTGTGTCTGCAGGTACTGGAAATTCTTTATAATATGGATCTTAGAAATGTGCTTCCAAAGACTGAATGCTCTATAAAAATGAATCCAAATGAGCTCTTAACCTGGAGTTTAAACCTTGTAGACATCTCTAACAGGTATGGTCTTTCATGAATGTTGAAATACTTATATTTTTAAAACTTTAAACATTGAAACATTAATTTATTGTTTTGAGACTACCCTTTAAAAATCCATGTTTCAGAAAAGTGAATGTGGCATGTTTGAATCAAGAGAGTTCTTGAGAATTTTTCAAAGATGTTAGACATAGATCTGAATTATTAGAAAGGCCCACAAGTCATATGGGAAAGCACCCTGTAAATGTCCAGTAATACAGTTCCTGAAATAAAAAGTTACTGTGGCTGTCCAGTGATAGCCAGTGAGCATAGTTCTTCCTGAACAGTAATTGGGAAACACCTGATTTAACTTTGAATTAATAATCCAAACATACACTCATTTGCCGTGAATGTGTTGTACATTATATCCCGGTTTATGTGCAGACGATTTGTAGAAAGAGTAGCAGATCTCATTTAACTTGTTGGATTGGCAGAAATGGTTAATTCTAATCTGTAGGATTTGCACTCCCTATTCAGACTGTAAAGTCTCCAGAAAGCACTGAAAATTTGGATCCAGTTTGTAGTTTGTACTGAATTAGAGTCTGTGTCCATCCATTCATAATGGAATGAACAAACAGGGTTAAAGTGTCCAGGCTCTATGGGTTTGACATCCTGTTTCTAGTAGTTTTTAAGCCATAAAAACATTGAACCCTATATTCACCATGTTACCAATGGTGAATATTTAGGGTATAGAGTGTAGAACAGCATTTCATAACTATGCATATTTGCTGCTGATTTGCACTAAATTGTTCAAGTTTAAATGATTATCGTGGGAAGTGGTCATTTCTGGAATGAAGTAAGATAGTGGTGGTAAAATAACACTGACTGGTGCTGTTAGAGGGAAATAGCTGAACTGGCAGGCCATGCTGCTCAGGTGTTGCCATTCCCCATGGTGAGACTATCCTTCAGAAACCATGGTGCTGAGAGCCGCATCCTCAGACCCTGCTGGGCAGCGTGGAGGCTTGGAAGGTGGCAGTTGGCATATTCTGCATCTGGAACATTCCTAGCAGCTGTAGAAGAGATATTCTTGCAGCTTAACAGCAGCTTGAAGAGGTGCTTTTGTTTATAATTTAAAATAATGTCTGGTTTATTTGACTTGGGTTCCATTTTCAAATGTGTTTTTCTGTAAGAAGTATTGTAAATAGAAAATAAACATGAGAGAGGTGAAAGTAAAGGCATGTTTCATTTGCATATCAACTGAAAACTTAGCTAACTTAGCTAGCACCTGGAGTAATGTAAAAACTCCAGGTGCTAAGCCTGAAAAATATCCACTGGTGATAATCAGAAGTAATTAAGAGCTGGCTAATTTTCTTCTAGAGATGAGATGATGGCATAAATAGCTGGATTTTTTTGATATGTCCTTTGCCTTGTTTTCTCAGCACTGAAGGTCAAATCATAGCTCTCAAATTTGCCTCCAAGTTGATTATCCATCTTTTGCAGAACCATCATCAGGTAAGGGAAATGGAGCTGCTTAAGAGTTTTGTAATCTGGAGGTTTTTGTGCTTGTAATAATGTGGATTCTTTTAGCCCCAATCTTGTGTTTTCTTGTGTCCTTGCACCTTTTTTGGTGTTTTATCTTCCTTTCTGAATGCAGTGGTATGTACTGAAATGAAAAAGCCATGAATATCATCTCAGTATATCCCTCTCAAAGTCATTTAAACTTAAATGCATAAGTAAATATTTCTGATGGATTAATTTCAACTTCTGAGCTCATCTGAAATGGTCACTATAATGTGGAAAGGGAAATGCCTGCGGTGATTAACGCTTTTTCTGAATCCAGCCCATTTACTAAAGTGCAACTTTGTTGTGGTTTCTGATTGCTGTGGAGCCCACAGCAGAGCAGGTTGGATGGGAAGCTGAAGCAGTGGTTGGGTGCAGTTCCCAGCCAGCTCAGATTTCTTTTGATTTTAAATTGTCAGTCTGTGATGTCGCGTATGTATGTGTAGAGCAGTGCAAAGGCAGCTTTTAGTGCTAGACATTTTAAAAAATATTTTTGAAGACACAAAACCCACTTAATGGATATTTTAAAATAAAGAAAATTCTCATGATCTGTATTAAAATGAAGATTTTTTTTTTCCTTGCATAGATGTTACTTTTCACAGAGTGTACAGCAGAATGAATTCATATTGTATGCTAATAATCTGGTCTCATTATGAAAAAAAAAAGAAAATCTCAGATTTGCACACAAGAGTTGAGGAAATTAATTATGATGTTAAATATTTTTGTTAAAGAAAGGCATAATATGATGACTTCAAGTTTAAAATAACAAAGAGGAATTACTGAAAAGTGCTGTAACAATATTAACTAGTAATGCTAAAACAATTTTCTCTAGTAAGCATGTAAATCATGGGAGATCTAAGATATCTCTACAGAGAGAGCTTTCTGCTTAGTAAAAGACCGGGTACCTCAGTTTTCCCTCTAAATTCCTTCTTTGGGCTTCAGTATTTGCGTCTGTGAAAGGGATTGTTTCTCTTCCATAAGGTAAAAGTTAAGTTCTGTCTTTTCTAGATAGATGTGTCTGTTTGAAACTTGAGTAATTGTAACATCTTAGGAGATTTTTATGTTTTGTTTTCCCCTGTTGCAGAATCTGTGGGACGTGCTCTGTCCCTCTGTGCAGTGCAGGTACATGGCCATGTACCACACAGAATGATACAAGAGTATGACTGAGGTTGCATTTATTACTCAGTTAGTGAGGAATAAACCCAGAGGGCTGTAATCAGAGGCACAGGGTCTAGTTCATCTGTCACTAGTGGTGTCCCCCAAGGTTCACTACTGGGCCCAGTATTGTTTAATTTATTTGTGAATTACTTGGATGAAGCCCCTTTTCTGAGTCCTAGTGAGGCCTTACCTGGAGAGCTGTGTCTGGCTCTGGGCTCCTCAGTACAAGAGAGACATAGAGCTCCTGGAGCGGGTCCAGCAGAGGACAACAAAGATGGTTAAGGGACTGGAGCATCTCTCTTACAAGGAAAGGCCAAGGGAGCTGGGCCTGTTCAGCCTTGAGAAGAAACGACTGAAAGGGGACCTCACCAATGTATATAAGTATCCGAAGGGAAGTGACAAGGATGGAGCCAGGCTCTTCTTGGTGGTGCCAAGCAGTAGGACAAGAGGCAACAAGCTTATGCACAGGAAGTTCAATCTGAACATGAGGAAGAACTTCTTTATTGTGCGAGTGACTAAGCACCGGAACAGATCATCCAGGGAGGTTGTTGAGTCTCCCTTGCAGATATTCAAGACCATCTTGTGCCTTGTGCTCTAGGATGACCCTGCTTGAACAGGGAAGCTGGACCAGCTGACCCACTATGTGGTCCCTTCCAACCTCACCCATTCTGGGATTCTGTGAATCTTCCTGTACTTGTCTGCCCTTTTACTTGACTCACCTCTTCATTGATTCTCTTCTTTACCTTATTTTGTTATGTTTTTCACTTCTTTTAATTAAAAATAAGTAAAAAAGGAAAGAAATGAGAAAAAACTCCAAAACTTTAGTTGCACATACCTCAACTGTGTCCAGGTCAAACTGGTGCTGCTTTATCTGTTCTCCTGTGAATGAAGTGCCACTCTGTTTGGGTTTGTTTGGGGTTTTTTTTCCCCTCCAGAGCTTCCTTCTGATAGCTGTAGCACACACTGTGTCTGGGTGCCACCTCCTGCATTTTGCAAGTTCTGTTTTCTAACCTTCACTTGAGGTTCCTGCACCTTGACCAACCAACTGCTCTCCTAAGGGTGGCATTTGCAGGGGATCTCAAATCTTTCTTGGTCACTTATGCAAGTTAGGATTTTCTCTTCCCAGTTATGGCCCAGCTATCTCAATGCAGGGCAGAGTTTACAAGTTTTTGAATAAAATGCACATTATTTTTTCCACAAAAAATCTAATAGTCATCATTACATATTGGGAAGAGTTGAAGCTTTATCTCATTTTTTTTTTTTACTTAGTAGTAGTTTTCCTTGAATATGTTGGAGGACTAAATGTTTTCCGAAAGATGGCCACTGGATTTTATTTGAACCAGGAAATTTCTCTTTCCTGTTCTTTTTTTCTGATTCTTCATGTTTTAGGACAGTGGGCTTTGCTGTGTATCAGCCAACATGGAGATTTATTCAATGTTCTGAATGCACATGCTTTCAAAATGAAAAGTACCTTGACAGTCTTATTAAAAAAAAAAAATCCATTGCCAGTATTAGCAGAGGAGAAAAATGGAGCTTCATGCATCCCTTTACCAAGCATTGCATAATTATCAAAGGCTGAGATTGATGGCATGTTTCAAAAGCTTTTGTTTTTTTCAGCTATGTGTGTGTACCTGTAGAATGCTTCTGAGAATTGCTTTTCTTTGTTATAGTCCAGCATACTGGACTTTGACTTGCATGTTTAGAAGAACTGAAGACACAAAGATATGCTTTGACTTGTGTGGTCATTGGTGAGTCTGGTGTGAAGGGACAGAGCGAGAGAATTGCCTGTGCATACTGCTCTGAGCGCACCTTGAAAAAAAGTCCACATTTACTAATGAGCAGTATCCCTTCTGCAGTCCATAGTTCAGTGTGATGGTAAGAGGTTGTACAGCATACTTCTCACATGTTCTGTGCTTTTAGATTTCAGAACAAGTCTTGAAAAAATGGGTTCAACAGATACTGTATTTTTGTGGAGATGAGCAAGAGACAGAGATGCTGTTAGCAGCTGCTGAAGTTCTTAAAAGTATAACATCATTCCTTCTGATCAGTGAGAAGCTCATTCTTGGTAAGTAGTTGGAGCATTATTTTGTGGATCTTTTTAGATTAAATCCATTAGTACATGACATGTATGTATACAATACGTTTTATGTACACACAGACAAGACACATAATTACCTCAAATGGGTTTTTTTACATTTTAATAGGATTTAATTACTAAACATGTAGACTTATTTAAATTCTGTTAGAAAAAGCACATGTGCACAGCTTCTTGCAATAACTCTGCAGAAGGGGGACATGAGATATTGTTATGTCTCCAGGCCACTGTACATTGCTGTACAGATTTATTAGCTCGCAATTGCTCTCTGACTTCAGTCTTTCTGAAATACTGTATTGATGATGTGGACGTACTTTTAGTTTAACACTGTGAGTGTAACAAAGCTGTGCTGGCTGAATGTTGAGGTTAAAGGCTTCAGTCTGGTAATAAGGGACACATTCTGCTGTAAGAATGATTAATAATTGGATCACATTACCTCCCAGGTACAATGATTTTTTTAAAGTTAACATTAGGCTGTCTCTTTAGAAAACAAAGAAAGAAAGAAACAAAACTTACACAGTCTTATTCAATAATACATTACTGACCGAGAGGCAAAGCTGAGTGAAACTCTCTGGTCTGTTCTGCAGAATACATTTTTTTTTCTTTTAGCTATTTTGTTTTTCCCTGCCTTCTGTGAATAGAGAATAAGGGGATTTGGTGATTAAGGAGCCAGGAGATATACAAGAATAAGTAGTAACAGATGATGAAGAAATTATTTTGCATCCTGAACAAGACAGGCAGCAGTACTGCAGTGAGAATTTTAGCAAATCAAGGACATGATCTGGTGTTTAGTTGTAGTGATATAAACTCAGAATCATTCTCTTAAAGGGGTTATGCACATATAAACAGTTTTGACTTTTACACCTTATTCTGCATCACCTTGCTTGACCACATACAGTAAAAAGTAGAAGTTAAGGAGACAGTGGTTGTGTGGAATGGAGTTGTAGTCATTCCCGTAAGGTTCCATTATTATGCTCATAAGAGGAAGAATGAATGCTGATCAGTATGTTCTGGGTGACCCCATCATTTCTCCATCATGCTGCCTGAGAATTCACAAAAAGTCTTTCTAGAAAATCCATTTGCAGACTTCCACCACTGCTGGAGATACTGTAGAAACTTGTCTAGATGGGGCAGCTGGCCATTGAATCTATAAGGGAATAATTATTCTGCCCTAGCTGTGCCAGTGGAACATTATTGAGTGTGTTACGTTAGGAAGAAAAGCAACTTCTTTCTGAAATAATTATACTCCATGCCATTCCCACATAGGGAAGTTGTATGAAATAGAGGAATGCTTTCTCTGCCTGTGTAATAAAGCCTTGAGCAATTTATTGTGGCCAAGCAGTGAAATACAATAGCCTTGTAATACAAATGTCTGATAGACCTACTGATAACATAGTTGAAGAAAACCAGCACAACAATGAACTACCAGCTCCCCTGTTGTCTGTGATCACCAGAAAGTAATATCTAACAGCTGGCTGCATCTAAAAGAGACCTTCTAGAAGATTCCCTTAATGAGGATGTTCTAGAAGACCTGAAAAGTACCCCAGCAAACCTAGGAGCCTTGTGACTTCAGCTGGTCATCCACAGTGTGACAGCACTAAATGGCACAAGGGTTTGCAAGTGGATTATTCCTTGTGAGATGAGAATTGCCACCACTGGGGTGGTATATGCTATCTACCTGCTTGGGGTCTACCAAGTGAGCACCTCCCTCTGGGCAGTTACCTCTGATTAGTTTTAACTGTGTGTATGTAATTACCCTATGGATTTAACTTGGCTTGCTTCCAACAGATAGTGTGAGGGTTGCAGGGCTTGTTGGTGAGTGGTGGGGTGAGGTGGATGTAGGAGAAGTAGGTGATGGGTAGATCCCTGAGAGGTGGGATTATTTCCTGTTTTCCTGCAGGGAATGGCATTTGTATCCAGCACTACTGGCATTATCTGAAGAAAGCTTCTTTTGCTCCAGGCAGATTGCAACAGCAAATCCATGTCAGAGTGCATTGGTCAATCTCCAGTGGCAAAATTTTTGACATTGCCAAACAGGAATTCTGCATTCCTAGAAACTGTAGAAAATTCAGAACACTTATGGCTTACAGTTGAGCCCAGATAGAGAGGTCCATTCTCTTATCTGTTGCCCACTGTTTAAACTAAGCTGAGTCTACCATCTAGATAAAGTCCACACATGCTGAAAATACTTTGATCATATTGGCAGTCCTTTTGCCAATGGTTTGTCAGTGTGTTTTTCTGCAGTGTTTCACTGCATTTGTTTTGTTTAGCTGTGGAAACAGAACTCTAACTTCTTTGAATGCATGTAAGAAATAGAATTCTAATTTTTCTCCATAAATAAATGTAGGACTGTCTGATACCCTTGCTCTGTGGAAATGTGTGGTTCTACTGCTGCAGAGTGAAGATTTGGTAGTAAGGGATGCTGCTGCTGAAGTTATACAAGTGGCACAGTCTGAAAAAAAGAGCAATGAAGAAACAGGTATGTTAACTTTGCTTTTAAATATTATTGGATACTTGGGAGGCAAAGGTATTTCTCTTTTCATCACAAACTTCTTGCTACCATAAAGTGCTCCATCCATCTCTTATAAATATATACCATGGAAGATAACAGAAAGTTTAACTATGCTTTCTTATTTTGCTTTTACTGTTCTTGGTATAATTTACATATGGTTACATGGCTATGTGAAAAAAACAACAGCAATATTCAGCTTTATGGTTCTTGCTGCGATGAGTCAACTACCACATAATTTCACATTTTTAAAGTTCTTTAATACCAGCTTTGGTCTAATATAATGCAGTAGAAGACGCTCTTTGAATCCCAGGTCATTGTAAGAGCCTGATCACAGAGAGATAGGAATCTAGGAAACAGTATTCAACTCTCTGATTCATTATTAGACCTTGAAATCCATTTAGATCCAGATCAACAAAGACAATTCTCAGCATACCCACAATGTGCTTTTGAGGATGTAGGCCTTTTTGTCTGCTTGCCCTAGTTTACTCAACCCTATTAATTTTAAAATAGCCACAAAACTTGAGTAGGCTTAACTAATTAATGTGCTTCACTCTGAGAGTCTTTGCTGACACATTCTTCCATGTGCTGTGTGTAAATTAGAATTTGCTACCAAGCTCGTCTCTCTCTGGTGGTCCCCACTGGTCTGTGCTACTCAGTAATGCCTGTACCAACTTGTCTGCAGCCAGTTCAAATTAGTCAGCCATCTCCATGTGAGCTCACACTAGGCCGGAGATAAAGCAACTCTGTAGTTTATAAAAAAAATAAGAAAAGGCAGCAAAATTATATGTTTGCCACTATGGTAGATATAAGTAGCCAGGAATCTGCTCGTGTGGCAAGTGTTTTTTTGAGCTGGTGCTGTTCTGGCATAGTGCTATGGGGTAGAAGATGACAGGAGGGATATGTCACCGACTGCTTTCATCTTTCTGTTAAATCCCACAGCTCTGATTCCAGCACTGTCATCACAGCTCTGGTAATTTCTCTAGTTCCAGCTACAGCTCTCTTGAGTGTCCAGGGCTCTGTGTCTGTGTGCCTCAGGTCCCCAACACTGTTCTTTAGGAGGCATCCTCAAGTGTCTCAGGATGGTACTTCTTTGGAAATAATACAATGCTGGATTGTCTCTCTGGCTTCTTGTATCTTCTCCCTTCTTCCTTGTTATATCCCAGTGCCAAGGGATATTTCCCTGTAATTGGATGAGAGCTCTGTCCTACTAATTAATACTAAGGTCACATCAGTGCTTGCTCTTACAAGTTACCACTTTGCAAAGGAGAAGTGGCCATAATTGAGGAAATAACATCATAACTCTTTTATATTTGCTATGTTCCTAAATAGGATAGGGACCCTGCTCCCCAAACTTTTGTTAACCCCCTAATTACACTTACTTGTACCTTCCTGTTTTTTCACTTACAGTTCTTGTAATGAAATGAGTGTCTTTCCTCTGTGTCTAGAACAGAATGCTGTTTTTGAAAAGATAGAATTCAGTTTCTTTTTGCCTCCATTTTACATCATTGTTGTTTCTTCCTGTGTTCTTTTTTCCACACTGACTCCCTTCAGTTTTTTTTATTTGCTTTCTAGTTTTGAGGGAGCAGGGCAAGGAGTTTTACCCTTGTGGTTTTTATTTATAACCAGAATAAAATAAACTTACCTGTTTATGTTGTTTACTTCCATTTACCCCCTTTCTTTTCATGTGCATATGAGAGTATGCAATATGTTTGGGTCTGTGGTTTAGACATTCCATGGATCACCAGTGCTGTCTGTCCTGGGAATTTTTAAATTACATTCAAATATCTACTTATTTTTTCTCAGTTTTCACACCATGAAAGTCTGATTTTTCATCACAGCACTGATTTTAAAATAACCTAGGCTCATACACTGAAATTCATTAGAAGCCATGAAACAGCTCTCTTTAAACATTTTATTTGATAACAAATTGCTGGATGTCTTAAATTGACTGACTTTTCATTTCCATTGTAAGATGACAAATAAGTATTGTGGCCCAGCAGTTTTATCATAAGATCAGAAAGATGACCTGAAATCAGAAAGAGGAATGGATGTCTAGAATGAATTTTCATACATTCTGTAATTTTTTCAGTTTTATTTGATTACCATTGCCACTAGCTAACATGAGAGAGTAAAGAGGCTATTATAATTTCAGCTTCATTTGTGCATCAAAATTTTTTGTGTCCTAGTAGCCATTATATTTCCAGAAGTACTGCACTGTGAAAATGGGTTATGGTGAGTTTCGTCTTTTACATACAGAGGGTAGGAATACTGCTCACAAAATACAAGCACTGGACTCACCAGAAATTTTGGCACTAGCGTCTTCATATCCACTCTTCACAAAATTCTCTCTTGCACTGTATACGCAGCATGTAAGGTAGCAGTAGACTGTAGCTGCCTGCAGAAGAACTGTATTGTCAGCTTAAGGAATCAACACCCTAAGTGCTTCATTTATATGTGAGATCCAGAGGAACCCCTGATTTCCTGCCCCTGCCCTTCCTGTATGCTGGCATCTTGTTTTCCTGTGAAAGAATAGAGTATGAAATGTTGTGCGCTTGTGTGTAAAAGCTGGACCGAGGCTGAATTAGTGTCCTGCTTCAGCAGAGCAAGATGTGAAGTTGGACTGATGTTAACAAAGCTATTTGCAAAGATTCTTCATGTAGTTGTTATAGCACATTTTTCCTTTACGTGCATGTTGCTGAATAACAGTATAAATGTGTAGCAGTATGATAGTGTCAAATAATAGGTATTTTCATGTCATTTATAGATGGTGAAACTGGAGGCAAATGATCCTGTCTATTATAGTTTGGTTTCACTTCCAGTAACAACACCTATCTTGTGCAATTCTTTGAAATGTTACCATGAGCTCCTGGAAGAGAATATGAACTTGGTTTCTTGTTATTCCCTCATGGCTTTTAGTGAGGGCAAAACCCCCAATCTCCTCAAGTAACTAATCCATGGAGCTTTGGATCACTCAAATTATGAAAGCAGTAAGCTTACACAGTCTGAAATGCATGGTAACAAATGTGATACAAGAACCCTGTGAAAACTGCAGCCCCCATTTTCGTTTGAAAGGACAAAAGCCCAAAAGACCAAACACTGATACACAGCAGGGCTCCTTGCTCTACCCTACTCTTCAACCCCCAAGAAAAACCCTACAAAACCTACTGTTTATTTTTATGGAAGGCAAGGATTTTCACTGTTACCAGTAAATTTCATTTTTTAAAATATATTTTATTCATACAGAGAAGCTTGTTTTAATTTTGTAGTATGTGCAAAAGCTCATAATTAGGAGGGGAAGTTACTGAGGTTGGCTGACAGCAGTCATTTTCTGAGCAGAGCAGGTCAAACAGAATCCTGTCTTACCAGAAAGGAGAAAAGCTTTTGTTTTCCTTGCTAAAAATACCAACTTAGCAGGTAGTTAAGGTTTTCCTAATAACTTGAACAATATAAATCCCATTTGTAACTCAAGGTATTGTATGTACACTTTGTTGTTGTTTCCTCATGCGTTGAGGTGTAAACCTCTCGGGGATTGTTTTATTCCTTTTAGTACGAGGGAGGGTACAGGAAGTATTGTATTCAGTGTAAAGGTAGAATAGCTGCTTTGAAATCTAATTAAATTAGTGACCCATGGCTGTGTAAAGTCTAGACCTATTCATAGCAGCATTTCTTATACAAGAGGGTTACTCCTCACATTTAAGTCAGGGGAATAGGAGGGGTTTTTCTCTACTGATGATCGCTTTACTGAATATCCTGAAAAATTCAAGTAACTGCTGCAACAAAAACTGTACTTATTCATGTCATTTTCCTCTGTGACTTTTTTTTATCTAGAGAACTATTGCCTGAAGTAAAATTATGAGCTCGCATTAGAGAAATCTGAATAAACTAATTTTTTTACTATTATAGCTAAGCCAATGCAATTCTATAAAATTCTATATAAAAAATACCTTTAGTCAGCTTAACCTTTATGTTGGTAAATTACCAAATTAACCTTAAATTGAGTTTAAGAGCATTTTTAGTGTTGTCAGCATTAGCACCGATTTAGCTGATTTTTAAAATTGAGCTGAATTAAGCTTAGATGAGCAATTAGATTTGCGAACTTGAGTAAATCCTTTGAAAGTGCCTGAATGATTTAGCAGCCTAAATACTCTTCTTGAATATAATTTAGGCCTTCAGGAACCTTCTGCTATGTGTATTGTGAAATTGCAGTTTTACAGAGAGATGAGCAAGTTCACTCATGGACCTACGAGCTGTGTGGCTGCAGCAGAGCATTGTTCAGCCAAGAGTGGGTAAATGGCCCACTGTGAGCACCACCATCACTGGGTGCAGTGTAAGCATCTTTGAAAATCAGTCTAATGTTGTTATTTCCCTCAGTTTTTGAGTAATTCTGAAAATGGGATTGCGGCTATAAATTACGTAGTCAGTATTAATCCACTGGCCAAAATTTCAGGTGTATTAATCTTGATCCTTCTGCTCCCATTTCAGATGCTTAAGAAATAATCAATAGATGATACTCCTGTGCCAGGAGTTTCTGAACAAAAGGCAATGCAAAGCTCACTTTTGTTTTCTTGATGGTTGTTCCCTTCCTGATAGATTCTACTGTTTATCTTCAATGACAAAGGTCCTGGTTTTTTTCATTCACCAGAAAAAAACCAAAACAAAACATATTATTAGCTGGCTTGTTTAAAGAAGCTGACTCCACCTTCTGAAGGGCATCCTGTTGGGAAGGGGTTGGCACTACGGAGGAGACTGAGTTGAGATTCTGATGGAAGTCTTCATTGCTGAGTATTAGCCTGTGTTTTAGTGGCCCACAGTATTTCAGGTTTATCTTAATGTATCAGACTAAATGCATGTAGGAGCCTTTCAGCAACTTTCATTTTGTTTATTGACTAGAAGGTATAAATGTGTGTAAAGGGAGAAGTTAAAATGTGCTGCTTGGGGTGGCAGGGGGGGGGAGAAAAAATATTTAATTAGATTGAAAAACTAAAATATTTTCAAGGTGACTCTGAATTCCTTTCTAGAATTTAGAAAGACTTTAGACCTAACTGTTTGACTGGTTGACCTTTCTCTTTGTGAACCATGCTATCGTCTTGGCATGAAGGAAAGCAAAGCAAGTGAAGGTATTGCTTGCACCTCTATTTCTTTTTTCACACATCATGAGTGGAAAAGTCAAGGTAAATTCAAAATAAACTTCTTCATGGTTCTAGAATTGTTGTGGCTGTCATAAATGTGTGTGGAAGAAGGTTTATCTGCATGGGGATTTATTTGGAAGTGATGGTTTAAATAAGCTTTAGCCAGAGGTAGGACGAGTCAAGGGAAGATCAGACTAGCTATACTAACATTTGAAAGAGTTAAGAAGAAATCCTACTCAGATTTTTTTCTTATTCCTATCCTCTAAAAATCTTCCTTGGTGAACCTAAGGCTGTGCAGAAGGTTTCATACATATATGCTCTAAGAAGATGTAGTAAATCACTTGAGCAAGAGATAAGAGATAAGGCAGTCTGTGTGATGTTAATGCAGCACAATGGTCTGGCAGTCATCATCAACACCACAGGGGATATCAGCAAATCATGGGTGACTGGCATGATCCCAAAACTTGTACCCCAAATGTCCTTTACAACTGGCCCATGAAGCATTTCAGGACAAGTGGTTCAGATTTCATCTGCTCCAGTTGCTAGTGAAACAGCTATGAGTAAATGCTGGACAAACCTAAAATGCTAAAAATACCATTGACATTGGTGGTGTTTAGCTGCATGATGAAAGCATCCCACATATTGCATGGGAAACAGTAAAGAAAGGTATTTTATTTTATTCGTTGCCTCATCTGCTTGTTGGCATTTGAAACTGTTTTTAAACTATTTCTTAAAATAAGTACAAATTTTGGCCATAGCAAAAGGAGCTTTTCTTCCACATGTTTATGGTTGGGTAAATGCATTATATAGATTTCCTAAAGCTTTAGTACATCAGCATGTCAGGTTAACCCCCTGTTTACTTACAAAGTGCTAAGTCCATGCTGTGGGATTGGAGATGGAAAATAACTGGAGGTTAGAATCTGTGCAACACTGCTGTGTGCAATATGCAAGTTTTAAGTTGCTGTATCTCTCTCGATGAAATCTAAAGGAGAGATGTTAACAATCTGTTCAGAACTCTCCTTTTCATGTGACTAGTGTGTTCATCCTCTTGTCAAACTAGGGGACAGATTCACCACTTTTTGCTCTACTTCTGTACTGGCATAACCTTCCAGTGAGGCAAATAGGAGGACTGTGGTGAATAAAAGAAATGTCAGGTTACTCTGATCCTGGACGAAGATTAATGTGTAGGGTTCAGCTTTTCTCATGCACTAGGTGACTTGCCCTGATGTTCAGGTTAGGCTAATAGGCCTCTGAGGCCCCAGACAGCTCCTTCAGTTGTGGGTCTTAAAACCAGTTCTGCCAGCTGTCTGGCTTTGAGGAATAAGTGGTAATTGCCCAAACATAAACTAGGGAACTGCATGCAAACTGGTTTAAGGATGCATTAACTGGAGTATGTGGCAGGATTGTAGGTGATAGATTTCCTTTGCTTGATTGAAGTCAGACTTGTGCATTTTCTTCTCTATTCTGAGATTTGAATTTCTTCTCTATTTAGCAGTTTGTTGGAGGGTTTACAAAAAGCACAAAGTCAGAACCTGACTGTAGAAAGAGCTGTGCTGAAAGTGCCTGGAGCTCTTCCACTAACCAGCTTGAGAATGGAGGTTGGTTGGCAGTGCTGTGGATGGGTGGCTACAGCTGCATACGGAAGACTGAACATTTCCATTCTAGATATGTGACTTGCTATGATACAGCTGCTGTAGCGTGGAAAGTTAAGAGCTTCCTAAAAATGGGTCAATTTCAGATCCTTCCTAATACCCTGGGTAGGAAAAAACAGCCAATTGGAAAGAGCATTTAAAAAGTGCTTATTGCCATCCATGATTTTCAGGCTATCTCGAGAGTTGCTTATAATTTTGGAATCTGTTGGCCAGAAAAATCTCCCAGTCAGGTATTGTGATATGCCATGGGTGCTTGGGAACGGTCCAGAAGTTCTCATAGCGTGGTCTGGGTTACTAATGGAAAGCTGCTAATCATATTAGCCAAAATATGTTTATGTTCCTTGTATCGGGGACAAGTGGAAGGAAGGTTAATGAAATTTTTTTCTAGAATCAGCTCAAGGATTTCTTCTGCTTTGTGAGTACTCTTGATAACTGCATTCTAGTAACTAGATGTGCAGATCACTAAACAGAACTGGATTTCTGAGCCTTCTATGAAAGAACAGTATGTTAGGGTTTAAATGGGAGGTGGCATTTATCCAAATGGCCTTTAAGCAGTAGAAAGAAGAATAGACTTAGACAAGATCCATTCAGGCAGAAGCAGAAGAGAGTATGGAAAAGTAGTGATACAGTCAAAAGCAACAAAAAATCACAGGAGCAGAGCAGAGCTGCTCCTGTTGCAGAATGAGATGATTTTCTAGAAATTAAGTTTACTTTCAAAAGCTTATGCATGGAATCTATGTGATTGTCTGTGTTATAAGCAATACTTGAGGCCTCAGTGGAGAGGTGTAAAGTAGTGGCGGCAGTCTGTGGTATTATATTCAAACATAGTGTAGGACTTTGTATTCAGAGACACTGTAAGGTGATGACATCTCTTCAGTTACATTAGATAAGGCATGTTGAGGACAGGAGGAAGGTCAAACACAGCTGTGTGTGTATTCTGGGAATCCTCTGAAGCGGGCCCAAGTGAGGGAGGCAGCGGGTGCTCTGCTGAGAATTACTAGAACACTCTGCACGGTGAAGAGCACTAGATGTTACTGAAAAGTAGTGTAAACCATGGAAGGTAACATCACTGATAACATACTTAAGCTATCTGTAATTATAGGATCGTAAGTAGTATAGGGTTCACACAGAAAAAGGAGAGAGTTCTGAAAATGTTGAATGTTGAGCCTTCTGCTTAAGGGACCCTGCCTCTGGCTGCATCTTTTTTTCCCTTCTGTACTTTTAATGGTCAGTACTTCCTTATGCACGCACACAGAGTAGGATTTATGCAGAGAGACAAATGTGTAATGATGGCCATTTAAATCCTGGCAAACTAAATAAGTGGTAAATACTTGTGCTATTTGGTGACTACCTGATGACTATGATGACCTTATATTTAAGAAGTTTGTTCCAGAAAGCAAAATGACACGTGGTAGAGATTATGAAATACTTACTGTGGCTAGAAGCTGTAATTTGGGGTTTTTTTACATCTGTGGTGTAATAGTTCTAAGAAGGTAACAATTACAGGTCAGTCGCAAGGATGAAAGAATTGAGGTCTAGGAGTGTAAATGAATTCATCTGGTCTCTCTGTTAGAATAAATTTAGGGCTGTTTCAGGAGCGTATTTGACATGCAGCCTAGTTGTATCATATTTTCATGCTAACAGGTATATTTTGTGTATTTGTAGTAATATTTCTGTTATACCTGACATTCTAGTTTTATATCCTAAAAATACCTCCTATTGTTATGAAAACTTTTGGAAAATCTGATTGGGAAGTAATTAGGTCTTCAAAATTGCATTTGTAGTATGATTGTTTCATTGTTTAATGGTAACTCTTGCATAGTGTTTAACTGTTGTCCTTAGATACAGAGGACATCTTCAGTTGGCTGGAAATATGGCTTAAATATTTTTGTTCAGAAAACTCTTTAGTAATTACCTTTGGGCTCAGGGACCCATCACTGAATATGTTGACTGCCTTTTTTTTTTTCTTTCTGATGCCATTGTAGGGAAAGGCTGTCCACAGCTTACCTCCTAAACTTGGAGTCTTTGTGTGTGAGTAAAATAATAATGAAGAAGCATTGACTTAAAGCCAAAGTGAATTCACACCCTCCTGCAGTTTTTTTATGAAACTTTCTAAGCTTATGAAACCAGATTTTCTGATACATGCTGTAAAAGTGTTGTCCCTGTTAGCTTAACAAGTGTGTGCCCTTTTGCTATAAGCAAAATAGCACCACTGTTGATCATCTTTTTCTTTTAAAGCATTTCACTTTATTTCTGAGAGAGAACTATGGTATGTTAGTGTTAAAAAAAATCTCTTTGTTTCTTTTATTGCATTGCTTTTTACTCCTGATTAATTATAGAAAAAGTAAGCAGCACTTTTAATTATATTCATTGAAAAAATAGTTTTGCAAACCAGGCCAGTAAATTATGCAGTCAGCCTCTGCAGGAGTAAACAAAAACTGAAGGACTGATCATAGTCTTCTGAATAGAGCTATTTCGTGCTTTCTCTAAACAAGCTGGAAGTGCAGAAGAGCCAATGCTTTGGAGCAAAAGTACTCTGTTCCACAGGAGTGTGAAAGAATGTCAGGGAAGGCCAGGGGGAAAAAATTGTATTATCCACCCTATAGGTCATGAAGAATTGTAGTAGATTTTTGTTGGTTTGGTTTCTTGTTTGCTTTTTGTAGGTGGCATTCTGCATTGCTAATTGTGGGCATGCTAAGAATCAAGAAGAATGTTCAGCTTTTTAATCATATTTAGACTTGTGAAATATTATTTTAACAGATTTAGAGACATAATAGAGGTTCTGTGATATATGAAGGTTGCAGGACCTGGCCTGTAGTCTATATGACATTTTGCTACTGTATTCAGCTCTTGTTATGCCAAGGTTCAAACGTATTATTTGAATAAATTGACTCCAATTTTATCAGTTAGAAAAAGTGAAATGAAATTTTCACTAACAATGCTGTAGCTTGTCCTTTATCTGTAAAAATGAAGTCTGGGCACAAATTGCATTGTTTTGCTGACCAGTTGCTGCAGTTCTTTTATTAACACTGCTCCTTCTGTTTCACTGCTGCTGTGAAAGGGTAAAGCTGTCCCAAGAGATTTCTTTTGGAAAGACCAATGGCTACAGATCTGAGCAGTTTGATGTGAGGGACAGTTATTACAAAAAACTTTTTTTTTATCTAGATTGTACTGAAAAATAGCCAAGCAACACTAGAAAAGAAATCTTGTTACTTCAAGAAGAATTGTTTAATGATTGAGAAGAGGGAATAAGGGAAAGAAGAACATTGGAGGAATTAAAGGGAGTTGCATACAAATTAAAAGAAAATAATTTCATTTCATATGGAGCTCACTTTCTCAGAGCATCCAACCAGGGGTTAGATATAGTTAAAATTCAGGATATGGAAGTTAGTGGTAACTTTTTAATCATTTGTTACCTGGCCCAAGTGAAAGCTGGAACAAATAGGGTGCTATTCTAACTAGGACTGTGCACAAAAAGGCTTTAGTTACCCATAGTCTGCAAATATCCCCCTCCTCCTAGGACAACTTGAGATACAGAAATTCAAATGGATATGGACCAGCATATCCAAAACCTCTGATGTTTTTGGTATCCTGAATATTAACTTCATGTACAGAGTAGTTGAGTACTGTATGCTGGAAGTTCTGAAGGGAAAGATTTGGGAGAGCCCTGGGTAGGCACATCCATACACACATGGCATTCTTTGTAAAGGCTGAGGTGGAATGCATGCACAAATCATGTGACGGGCTGGAGAACTTGCTAAATTTTACGAGTTTTCAATTAATTATTTCCATACCCTCGTTACCTCATAGTCCAAAATGTGCAAAACTTTAAAAGTCTGTTTCAGTACTGTAGACATCTAGTTTGTAAACGGTTCATATATGAACTAAATATAGGAAATGTCAATTTAGATATCTGTATTATTCACAGAAAGAATACAGAAATGTCTGCTAAGAAGTGCATGTATAGTGTTATGGGAAATAATAAATTTACTTTTGGTAAATGTCTTACTTACGGAAGCATGTAGGATATTGATACTTATTTGTAATGTTGTTTTGCATCTAGAGGTATTTCACCAAGAATGAGGAGATGATGATACATTTCTGCAAGCAGATTTTTGCACACAGAATTTAATTTGTGTTTGTGTGGGTGGGTGTGAGGTACAGAACATAAATACCTTTGCAAACTAACCTAAACCACCACCTTGTTTTCATGTAAGTCAGCATTCAGAATTTTTAATGACCAAGATAGTACCTACCTGTGCCATAGTCGAAGCAGCACCCTAGAATGGATGTTGGGTTTGTTGTATTACTGATTCCCTGCATCACAGCCTTCCCATTGATTTGCTCTCTTTAATTCCTGGTGTGTTAATGGTGGGGGTGGGAAACAGTTATGGGACACAATGGGCTCTTACTTCAAAACCTAAGATGTGTAAAACTCAATGTCTCTTTTTTTCTGTAATCAGTTCCAAATGAACTCTTACAAGGGGAACTTGGAACTGGCTTGGTTGAACAAATCGATTTCTCATGCATGAGAAGGTAAAGTTAAACATCACTGGGAAGGCTAGAAATTTAAATTTTGAGAATTAGAGTTTTTATAAAGGGCTTTTGATTTATTAGATTTAGAGCAAGACTGTTGAAATCACCTTGAGGAGCAGAATTATTTATGGCAGCTGCTTACAGTACCAGTGTAATGCCACTTTTGCATGTTTTTAATTTTGTTCCTTCACATGGTCTGTGCTGTGTTAATGATCACCTTGTCATGCTGGCAGTGGAAAACCGTTTTATAAATAATTCCCACTGGTAAGATGAAAGTGTTAACAGAAATGCTTTAGTGAAGGTCTTGATTAACTTATGCACTTGGCTTGATCACAGTGAAGCTTAGACTTACAATATCTTGTTACCAGGACTAATAAAACCCATTCATTTATTTCGTGTACTATGTTAATTACCCTTTTACTTTCCTGCATGGGCAGACACACACAGGTTGATTTCGTGTTGGTGTTGAAGACCACAGTTACACTTTTAGACTTCTCTTTGCTGTACTTACAAGCTCATACCGCAACAAAACCAACCTTCCCTAATTCTAGAATCTGTATATTGTAATACTAGACCTTTAGGACTGTAGATTGTTACATTTAGGTGCTCAACCTAACCTACTTTTGCTATAAACAGCAGAAGATGGATTTTTTAAAATATTTTTTTTTTATTTGCTTGTACTTACTGAACGCTCACTGTCTAATGTACAGGCGTTTAGAAGCACAACTAAGAATTGAATTTCCAAAATATCTTTCTTCATTAATTCAAATTCCCCAAATATAAATTATTCCAGTAAATCTTGCAATATAGTGTACTAATGTACCATATTCCATCACCACCACCTCTCAGAAACATCAGGAAGATTGGTTTGTGCCATGTTCTCTGAAGCCCAGTAGCATTAGGATCTAATAAACTCTGTTAATGAAGGGCCTTTCAGAAAAGATGTTCTCAATATTGATTTCCATTTCCTAAAGCAACCTCCTTGGGCATTGCATTAGGTCATCTCCAGAGGTCTCTTCCAACCATAATGTTCTGTGAAAGCAATGTTTGTTGAGTAGATTAGGCAAAATCATACTCAGGTAGGAAATAATCTTTCAGGTTATATACCAAAATACAGGTGATTTGATACTTTGGAGCCCGTGACTTCATGCTCCCCTAGTGCAAGGTCAGCACAGACCTTGGAGTGCAAATACAGTGGGATGTGAGGAGAACCTAGAGATAAAGAGATCTCAGGGTGAAGTAGTACTTACATATACAAACTGAATTCTTTTATATCCTGATCTGTAGAACAAACAGTGGTTTTGTTTCACATTCATAGAAGTAGTAGAGACAATACAGGCAACCCTTGCTTGTCAGTTCCCTTCATTTGCAATGTATTTTGAATTTTACTGTGATCATACGGGTGCCACTGCAGGAGGCTGTCACAGAATAAAGGTATATTCTCCAAATTAGAGGATTTTACTTGAATCTCATAGTTAGTGATGAAGGCTCAACTAGTGCTGTCCATGGCAAGGTGAAGCAGAATATGGCCTTTCCTGAAGGAAACTTGTTTGAAACATGCAGATGAAAAATAAGATGTTAAAGACAGAAAGAGTCTTTATGTTAAAGACATATGTTACAGTCACAATGTGGACTGTAACTTCAAATGGCATTATTTAATTAAAAGAAAAAAAGGAACAAAAGTTCCTTGTGCTGTGAAGTGAAGGAAGCTTGGAGTTTGGTGGGGTTTTTTTCATGGATTTGTTTAGCAGATAAGTGGATTTTCTCATGTCTGATGACTGAAGTTTCAGGCTTTCACTAGGCATGACAGCAGTAGGGTCTCTTTTTCTTTACCCAGTTGGCTAGTTTCATGGAAACAAGACTTAATATTTCAGATTCCCTTGTCCTTTTTGTCAGACTGGATTGAAATTTTGCAGCTGGACCAGAAGTTGTGGTAGAAAACACATACACAGAAACATGCCTCCTGATTTCCTTATTTTGTTTAAAAATGGGAAAAACATCCCTTTGATGTTGTTTATTTTTTCAGATTGCCAGTCTGATTTAATAAAATATACCAGAGTTATTCTTTTCTATGCACTGAGTGCTCCCTTCATTTCTGCCTGCCCTCACACTTCATCCTCTGTGGTTCTTGCACCTTTTCAACAGATCTTGAATTGACCTCTGTAAACTTACTGCCTTCTGCTTTTCCGTCTCATTCTCTTTGTAATTTGTTTTGTAAATTAAATTGTGTGAACTGAATATTTTTATATGGAGGGTTGATGGGCTGTTGTTAGGGTTGCCTAACACTTTTAATTATAAAATCCTGGTTTTCAGCTACTCATGTTAATCCTTACTAGTTGGTACTGAGTTTTCTCTATACTGTATTTTTGTAAACTTTAATTATTTGATTTTTGTTACCATAGACATGATTCTATATAGGAAATTAGAAGAAAACACTATATTTGCGCAGGCTGTGAAAAAATTTGAAAGCCTTTTCTTTTAATGCTGTTACACGGGTATGCTTTGGATATGCAGGACATTTTTGGTAAAATATGTACATATTTGGCTGAGAAATAGGATTATAAAATGCTATAGTTTTCAGTATAGGTAGATATATACAAAATAGAGAGTGAAAGGAGCCTAAAAGCTAAAACCTCCAGAGATTCTTGTGTTCACTAAGCAGCTTAAATTTCTCTACTCCTGACATTTTTTTACCTGCATTCTGAGCAGGACTACTGAGTATGCTCTGTGCTGGGAACATTGCCTCACAAGAACTGTACAGCCATGGCTGTAGTAGCTCTGGTCCAGACTGTGTTCAGATACTTTAAATAAAACTCTTGTGCTTTCTGTAATACTTCTGAGTGGTCAGCAAAATGGGGGGAGATGAGTCATCACTTCTGAAAAGTGGTTAGGATGGTTAGAGAAGGGGGAGAGGGTAAATTAGAAAAATTTGGTTGACTGCTGAAGGAGTCAAGCTGAAATGATGAGAGTAAGGGATCGAGAGGTGCTGCTCAATCTGGTCAGGGGAGGAGACTCGCTCTTGTTGGTGTGAGAGGTGGGAGGAGAAAGGAGGAAAAAGTTCTTTGGTGAAAGACATAACGAGGGAGGCTTTTGAAGGATTCAAAAGAGAAATAATGTATGAAAGAAGCAGAATGGACAAAGAAGATGAAGCAGAACACTTTCCTGTGTTTTGGGACACTGTGACTGGAGGTAGTCGTGAGGCCAAGTGTCAGACTCAGGGTTTAGCTTATCAAGATAACGAGACCTGCATTGAGATACCATGGAGTCTGGTGACAGGGGCTAGGTAGAAGACATTGGAGCAGTGCTATGGATATACCTCCCACGTCCAGAGGTGCTACCATTTCCTATCATTTTATTAGTTTCAAGTGGTCAGCCTTGTGGCTTCACTACTTTTCTGATGCATGAGAGTCAATAAAATGTCGCATTATTTGGGTAAGGTATAGATTTCTTTTTCTTTTTTTTGGAACTTGGCAAACTACACATATATGTTGCCATCTTCCTCCTCCCATCTTTTCCCACACCAAGAATATTTGGAAGATTGCAAGGTCAAATATCCAAACGTTAGCAAATCCAGCTTTAATTCAACCTTGTACTGCTGCATGTATGGAGAAGCAAGGATAAATTACACTATCACTATTGGGTTTTTTTACAGAAGTTCTTTCATAATTCATTAGACAGTGCAGATTTGCTCTGGTGATGAATCAGGAACATACAGTATAGGAAACTATCATCTCCAACAGTACTACTGCCTCAGTTGCAAGTTGAATGTGATAAAGAAGTAAGATCAGGATCACAAGAAGGGACATGCCAAAGCTATTTAGTTTTGCACTCGTGATTTGCATTCTGTCCCTGCCTCTCCCAGAGAGCTGTTTTGTGCAGGTAAGCAAGTCATTCCAAGAGTTTGGAAAGGAGGTCACTACTTTGCCGAATGCTTAGCTGGATACCTTGCGGGCATGATTTGCAGGAGTTCAGAGCACACACAGCTGAAGCCAGAGGGAAATGCATTTTGAATATTAAAGCATTATGGGGTGCTGACTCCTCAGTGAAACAAGTCTCAGATCAGACATAAAACCAGTCCAAATTTTTTAATCTTCATGACTGTCTACTCTGCCTGCAGAATAGATAGTGCCATTCCTTCTTTCCGTGTACATCGTTCTAAATGCAAGTGATTTATGAAGCACTCCATATCACGATGAATGACTGAGAGTCACAGGTTACTTAGCCATTCTGTCTTCTCTGCCTATTTAGAATATTTTGGAATATTTTGAATAAGAGAGGTCAAAGCCATTTATTAAATGCGTAGAAAATAGAAGGAGAGTTTTCTTCCCTATGGTGGGGAAGTCCCTGGTGTTGCATAGTTCATATCTGCATTACTATGTGAGACACAAATGTTTTAATTTTTGTGGTGTCTTGTGCAAAGAGCACTTATATTCAGCACCCTGGGAAGAGCATTCACAGCACTATCTTAGTTCCTTCTCAGCTGAAGAGGCACAAACCAATTCCTCAAAGGACTTTGAAGGAAATGGAAAAGACAAATGTAAAATCTCTATTAGACAAGTATAATGGTATCTATGTTAGACTTTCTGTTGAAGAACTCTGGTTACTGATTGAATACTATTTATCAGTCAAAGAGTCTGTGTATATATATTTGCATTTTATGCAAGACTAAGCAGGTTCTGCTCCTTCTGTAAATTTACTTGGAAGAAGGCCTCAAAGTAATTCATACAAACCATGTTACAATTTACTGATCCACCTGAGTGTGCTGAGGCCTCCAGAATTGTGGTGTGTCTGCTGAAGATGCAGATGAAGTTGCAGGTAGCCACCCCCCAGAGGTCTGGGATGGATGCATACCATTCAGCTCTCTTGGAGCCTGCTAGAGGATGCCCTGATGACAGCTAGAAGCTTCCTAGCAAGTCTTAAGCCAGCTGGTATGCATTTAGACTGCAGTTGTATGGAAATGCCAGAACCTCAGGTGTTTCAGTAAGAGAGATATAAGTAAGTCATGTGATTTCCAAATAGGTGTGGACCTGCCCATGTAGATGGAAGTATCCTGGGTCGCTAAAGGTGCAAAATCCAGAAGTCACCTAGGTGGCAAGAGCTGTGAAGGAAAAAGGAGAACAGCTCCTTGGGATCTCTTTAATGTGAATATCTTCTTGGGAAGAAACATTGAGTCCTGATTCTAGAAATGCCTCAGCCACACTAGGGTGATAAGGATCACCAAACCTTTATTTTGATCAAGACTTTTGTTAGTAGAGTGAGGAATATGTATGCGTCATTTCTGAAAGAAGGGCCAGAAACTAATTCACTCTCAAGTGAAATCGTTGGTGCATCGTCTTCCCAGTGAAAAGAGCAAAGGTTCTCTCATGGAGAGAAAATGTTCTTGAAAAAATTTTCAGAGATAGGTATTTTCCATTCCTGATTGAGACATGTGGCTGTTTACCTGTTAGACACTTGCAGGAAAACTGCCCCTAAGTTCTCCTTAGATCACTGTCCTTCGGTGATCTGTAGTCACTGAATTCATCTGTATTCATCACTACAGTCATCTGTAGTGTTGAATAGGAGGTCCCTGGCAGCATCTGCTTGTCTGTAAGACCACAGTTTGAGAGTCAGGCTGACTTCTTTTGCTGTAATGTCAGAAAACTTTGTACAACAGATCATACTATACTGCACAGAAATCGACTTGCAGCAGGCATTGGAAGGCATTTTGGTCTCGGTGGAAAAAACAGAAGAACATTTCTGTTGGTCACTTGTACTAATCCCTTGTATTGTGAATGTTTTGTGGTCCTGGTAGCTTCTCAAATTACTGTGTGTTTGCAAACTTGATTATATTTTCATAGCTTTGTGTATCTGTGTACATATTTGTCAAGAAAAAGATAAAAATAATGTGAGCTGTCCTTGACATGCACAAGTTTCAACCCTTAGAAAGCATCTGAGTAAGACAGATAATCTGAATTGTATTGGAAGCTTATAAAGGTGGTTGGGGTTGGTTTTATCAAGTGTTCATATGGTGAAAAATTTCTGTGGGGTTTTGCTCTTTAGAGTATTCTCTTATATGGTGAGGAAATGGCTAGTAAGGAAGCTGAGACTGCATCATGAAAATTTTGGCATAAATTATTATACAAAATATTTATGGCACTTTCCATAAGAACAGCTTTGTAGCCATTTCATTTTGAATGTCACCCTTTTTTAATAAGTAATATGAAACAAAGATAAAAAATAAATAGAAACCATCTTAAAAACAGTTTCTCCCCATACAATTTCATTATAAGGTATCAGAACAGATATGATGACTGAGGTTCCCAAGTTGCTTTTTTGCTGTTCTGCTTGAAAATACCCTCATTCAGTAAGTCACACATACACTGGAATCAGGTGTTTTGTAGTAAGTTAGCAGGTCTCTACTCAGGTGTGCTCAACAGCCACAGTTTTCAGGAATCTGCAACTCTGCCTTATGCCACCCTTTAGATAGAACTACTGGAAGAAGGATGGGAAATACCAATGTAAACTGTCATTCAGGAGAAAATGTAGAACAAGATCAAAGCATGTTGTAACCCAAGTGGCCTTGAAAATTAGAAAATTTTTCAGTAATCTAAAACTACTCTAAATTCTAGTAATTCAGAAGTGAAGAGTTTGCTTAGCAGTTGTCATCAACTGAGTCAAGCATGCATCTAGAATAAGGGTTATAGCACCAAGAAGGTTTAGTGTTGTATCAGTACTTGTGTAGAAATACATAGCATTTTTATGCCTGTATTTGTGTCTTGCAAAAATTCCACCAACATGCACTTAGTAATTCAGATCGATTGATTTAATTAAAGGAGAGAGAACTTTTGCATTGAGACTCATAACTGTTTTAGCAAGATTTATTGGTGTGTATGGTACTTGTTAAAATCAGTGGCTTTTGCAGGGGGCACTTTATATTACTTCTTTTTGAAGAATTACATAATATAAAAATGTGTAAGCACTGTGATTTTTTTACTTTGTATTCCCAAATTTATGTCAACACCTTACAAGTTGTTCTCAGCCCACTTAGACAAGGTTAGATCATCACATGGATGAAAGAACTGTTTGCTTTCTAGAATACAATGCCACTAATTAAAGTTGAAAGTGAATGGCCTGAATTAGAATCAGCTCATCCATCAAAGACTGGCTACTGATTATTTACTGACAGTGCTTCATTTAGCTCTATTAATTACTCAGTGGCACTGTTATGTAAAGGTCACGCTTGAAAAATTAAGAAAGAATACATGGAAAATTATTGTATGTGCTCAGTGCTGTAGTCTGGAAATAGTAAATGTTAAATGGAGTGTTCATGTGAATAATCTATTAAATGTGTTTTTCTTATCAGCGTTTTAATTGCAATTGAGTAAACAGGACAGCAGCTTACAGATCTTGATAGGCTTCTTATGCAAGTTGTGATGGTCATGGCTATGACTCCATAGCAATAAAGGAAAGTGTGCCTTTCTATTACTGCTTTTAAAATAGTTTGGTGGGGCTTTTTTGAGTTTTCTGCCCAAATTATACTGTTTTACAGGTATTGAAGGAGAAGAATTTTCTGCAGTTGTCTATATTGATTACCCACTGTTTCCTTATTGCTTTATCCTTTAAATAACAAACCTTCTACCAGCATTCCTCAGATGTTATTCTGAAATTGCAGCGATGATACAGAGGTAGATGTGTCTCCTGTGTTCCTACAGCAGAGCTGTAATATACATCTTATTCACTCACATTGAGTAACCTTCATCAGAGCTAAGCAAAAAGTTATGTATAGTTGAAACATGCTAATAACGAGTATTTAGTTCTAGTGATACTGGTTTTAAAACTGTATTTAATCTTAATTTTTTCCAAGAAATACACAATTTGAGTTAAAAAATGTATGTTCTCATTGGCAGTGTTTTAAACAATTAGCTAAATAATATTTGTATCTTTTCAAAAGGAAAAGCATGAGTGGGTTTAGGCAGGGGGTATTACTGTTTAAATTGGAACATGGCTTTGGGGGGGAGGTTCTGCAAAAACAGTAATGTAAGTGGTAAAGTCCAAATGCTCATTTCCTCTGACAGATCTGTGAGCTGTGGTTGTTTTGTAATAAAACCCTTCATGTACAGAAGGCATGGCTCATATGGGAAAAGCTTATGTATTCATATATATATATATTTAAAAAGGGGAAAAATGTAGTTTCTGAGTTGAAAAATATTGTTCAGTTCACATTCCAAAAAAGGGCTTGAAAAGATGAATATATGTGTGCTTTTTTGCTCAAGAAGGAACTTTAATTTTCTGCTCAGACTTGAGCTGTAAGTTTCCATCATAATCAGACATGTTATTAACTCAGATCTGTTTATAATCAAGGTCAAAGCTGAGAGCAGCATCACTGCCACTCTACTCAGAGACTGCAACTATTAAGAAATTAGTTTTGATTAGTTTGTTTTGTAATGGTGTTGTGTTTTGACATCGTGTTGGGTGATGTCAGGAAGGGCCTCTTTTTAAAGTCATCCTGAAAAAGCACGGCTATAAAACAGACTCAGGCAGGGAAATGGAAAACAGATGAAGTGGTTGTACGTCATCTAGGGAATATTTCTCGAGAGGATAGAAATGATCTAATCGCCTTTGATTTTATGAAACACTATGAAAAGGAATCTGCTTATATATTAGATTTTACATAAATGGTCATTTTAAAAAGTGGAAAGTTTGATGTTTGTAACTTAAATTGACACAATGCAATTGCAAGAACCATCTGCCAACTATCCAGATACAACAGTTACCATTTCTACATTTTCTTTCTCTTTTTTTTTTGTTTGTTTCATTTTGTTTTACTTCTCAGTTTTCCTCTTTTAGTGCCCAGAAAAATGATAGCACTCTAATATTATTTATGGAGACTGAGTGGGTATGAACACCCCTTTGCTTTCTGTGTACTGCTACTGCTTTTCTTCTGCCCTGTTGTTTTTCTGGTGGCAAGACACCCATGTGTTGACTTGCAGTAGAGTTGCACTATTCCTGTGTACCTCAAGGTAGAACATATAAGCAGGTTATTTCAACATAAGAAATGCAGTTTCTAAGCTCTTTTAACTCTTGGGTTGGGCCAATGGGATTTTATTTCCTTTTTTTTTTTTTAAATTTCGTGAAGCCTAGCCATACATAAGCACATTACTTTAAGTAAAAAATATATCTGTGGCACTGCCTCACTCAGATCTCTTATATTTGATATGTTGAGAGTAGGGGCAAACTTGACTATTACTGAACACCAAAAAGAAAAAATCTTTAATACAACAAAAAGTGATTAGTGGTTAGGTACAAATTTCCATTTGCAAATCTAATATTGCAGATATTAGTGACTGCGATGCTGAATCTGCTGTCAATTGGATGGGAACCTGATATCTTGCTTGATACTCAGAATCTTGTTATGGTGATGTATCAGAAAACATGAGATAAATCCCCAGTTTTGTCAAGAGTGATCTTTGTTGCTTTAAATGTCCATGCTTGCCTTTTGAAGCAAGAATACTACTTCATTTTACCAGGGTGTTATTAGGTACCATACTGATTGTGATGTATTATTGTTTATACCTAGGTAGACAGCACTTTGTGCAAGAAAGTAAAAAATATTTTACCAGTTCAGATGGTAAATAGTCGGCCCAAAATACTTTCTGTAGTTTCAGTGGAAGAACTTACCCTATATTTTTTCCTTGAAAACATCCTTGCTGTTTGTACACTGAGGCTTTCTCTCAGGGCTGTTACACTAAACTGCCTTGCAGCTTTACTTCTCTTTATGTTGGTTCTGAACACAGTATGTGTTTACAAAAATTGCATTACTCTTTGATCTAGAATGAACTTTAGTTAACAATTCCCAGTATAAAACCAATTACAAAATGCTGTGTTAGGCAAGGAATATGTTCTGCTTTTCTATTTTGCCTGTATTTTATCATGGTTGTCCTTAAAATCTGTGTATATGCTCTTAATACATCCTTTCAGTTCCCCATAATATCACCGAGGCTTTAACAGAGAACAATTGTATAGTTGCAGGACATGTAATAGGCTACTAGAAGAAATATTTACATCTGGCATGATCAAAGCTTTTGGAGTATATGAATGTGTATGTGGGAGGTCTAATTTTTAAGTGGGTGGATTCACAAAGACTGAAACACTGCAGTACTTAACCCTTTTCCCTTTATGAAAATTCAATTCCTGAAAAAAAAAAAAGCATGTAGTACCTGATTCTTATCTTTATTTTTCATTTCAATGAGTAGAATTAATTCTTCTGCTTGTAACTACTTGTTTTAAGCCATAGAGAATTTTTTGTATTTTAGCCCCTGTAGTTGCCTATTTAGTAAGATGCTTATCTCGCTTGAGATGTTTTTGCACATTGGATCATATGCATGTTTCAGAATTTTAAAAAATTTTATTTTTAACACAGTTTTGATAGTCTATAGAACTGTTGTGGAAAGAGCTCTACTGTATTTTCAGTGTTCGGCAATAGAGATGTCTCCAGGTTCAATTTCTGCTGGTTTAGTTCCTGTGTCAATAATCAGCTGTGAGCTGCTTCTGTAAATCTGTCATTTGACATTTTTTTTATTCAGTTACTTTAAATAGTTAGTTATATTATGAAAGTCTATTAATACTCAGTCATTTAAATAACCTCTGTTAGCATTTTGTTTGCAAGGCTCTGATGGGGACATTTGGGATGAGAGCTGACCTGAGCTAACAGCTTGCTGAACGGGGAGGTCTCGCTCTTCCTTTGGCTTCTTTCCTTCCCCATGCTGTCCTGTGATCTTCCCTTCCCCAGCTATACCAATTCTGACCACAGGGCAACCAGCTCAGCTTGCCAGCCAAGCAGGAGAACCCACACGCCAAGTTGCGTGCCAAATGCCTATTCGGCTGTTCTGAGCTTTAATTTACCCGGTGATCAACAGAGTGCCTGAGCTGGCTACCAGGTAAGCTTCAGGGGCCCATGGCCTGAGGGGGCTGGTGAATGGAGAGCCACCTGCCCCTTTTTGCCCCTGGTGAACTCACATTTTGCTCAGACCACTCTCTGAAGTCATACCATGAGTCACGAACACAGCATCGTGTGTAATATGTGGTTTCTTGAAAATCAGCCTTGCTTTTGCAAGCCAGTGATGATGTGAGGAGCAGTTCTTGTAAGCAGTTAAAACATCAGTGAAGACACATTTATTTTTAGAAGAGACACACCTTTTTGGCTATCTTAAAAGATTCTGTATTCGGTTACAGCATCCATGGCTGTTACTTTTAGAGCTAGGGATCATCAAAGCAATAGAACATTTTGCCCTGTGAAAGCATTTTTTACCTCTTAAATCCTGGGTGTATATATATATGCATAACTTTGCTTACTGTTATTCATTTGTATTACTTCAGCACTCCAAGATATGCTACATCTCTTTTGTTGTCCTTGTGGCATTGGTAGTCCACAATCTAATCTTGAACTATTTTAGCATCAAATTTGAGTGAACTGGTTTGCCAGTATGTTCTGTAAGTAACAGCAGCTAAGAAAGCAATTCAGAAACTCTGGAGCCATTCCTGACACTCTGCAGTATGGGATGGGCAGGTGCAAGTGAAAATTCTTCATCTGCCAGACTTGGATCTGTTGTTGAGTCTGTGTCAACACCTGAAGTACCAGGACATGCTATGCTGGCTTCTGTAGCACAAAGCCAAGGGTATGCAGGCTCTTACCCAAATTTTTGAACCCTAAGTTTTAGCATTATCAAAGTGATGTTGCTTTTTTTTTTCTTCTGGTCTCAATGTCAGAACTGACACATGAGTTTGGTTGATCAGTTAAATGGTGTCTGCAGTTCACAGAAGGGTGGTTGGCATCTTTTGGGTCAGTGCTGTGTTCAGTCTTCATGTTTTTCCTGTGTGCTATGCTGCCTTTACATGTTTTTCCTGTATTTTTTTCTCTTTTCTTCTTTGAAGAAAGAAACCAACAACAGCAACAACAACAAAAAAAACCCAGACTTGCCATTTCCTCTGTTGCAACTTGCAGGATTCTCTACAAGACTGCCATAATCTGTGACCACAAAACTGCCTTTTCCTCTGTGTCATGCTGTTGAAAAACTGCTAGCAAGCAAGTTCAGTCTAAGCAGGACCTCGGCATTACTTGTTTTGCTACCTCTTGGTAGTTTTCAGCATGTTCATGTAATAACAGAATTAGAGGCCCAAGTCTATTTCTTGGTGCATTTCTCAATAGTCCAGCATTCTCATTCACAAAGAGAGCATCACTGTATTTATACTTAAGGAGTCTAAATCTTAAAAAGGAAGAGAAGGCCCCCAGAAAATAGCAGTTGTATCTATAATCGGTCCTCCAAAGCAACAGCAAACTCAGTAGTGGGAAATACCATTTTTGGCTGTTAGCTCCCAGCATCCCTGAATTTGCTAAATATTCAAATATAAATAAAGTGACACAAGCAAGAGATCTTATATGAACACTGACAATTGTACGCATTCATCCATAAAAACTCTGAAGGATCATCAGAACTCAAAAGAGCTGGGTTTAAAGTGTTGCATTTTGTAAGCATTCATAACCAAGATGTTTGTTTCAGGCTCAGAACACCAGACTCCACTTTAACCTCTGTTCTTCCAGCTCTGAGGATGGCTAGTATTTCTGATGTCCCTACTGCACTTGAATGAAACTGTTTTCTACCTGAGCCTAAGCAAATCAAAACAGAGAGGACAACCATCGTGCCCATTCTTTAGAGTATCAGACTGGCACCAAATGGGGCACAGCAGTAGAGAAAGCAAGGGTTTTTAAAAAACAAACAAACAAACAAACAAAAAAACCAACCAACCAACCAAAAAACCCAAAACCAAAAACAAACAAAAAACCCCAAACAAACAAACAAAAAAACCCCAAAGAAATTCCTGAAAGGAAATGTCAGCAAAAATAATACCTAAAAAAATCCATCGCCTGTAATAAATGTTGCACTGCACCGTTGCAAGCTCTCCCTCACAGACAAGGCTCAGGGATATCCTGACACGGTGATAATTCCTGACATGAAGAAAGCAGATTTGAACATTTGATTTTACTGTCTAGCAGAGACAAACTGTATATGTAACATTATTAGTGTCATGAAGAGATTGACTGCCTGCCTTCCTGTTGCTTGTTCAAGGAGATTTCCATTTACCCTCATCTAACTCCAGGATAAAGAAGGGACCATCTGTTCTTTCTCCTTCATTCCCTTCCTTATTATGGTCCTTTGTCCTCATGGTCTCAAATACTAATTCATCCTCCCCAATGTCCTCGGTACATTGCCTGGTCTGTCAAATAACACATACCCATCTTTCCATCGGTCTGTTTTGCCCTTAGATGTTTCCTGCGTTTCTATATTCGTTGGCATGCGTGTTTGCCGAATCCGGGTGTTTTACTGTGAGTTTCTTGTCTGTGCCAACGTAGTCCAGGAAACCTGCAGCTGGCCTGAGGCCTTGGGACAGGTTACAGAAGAGAGGTCTGTGCTGCAGCTCTGAAAGTGGGTTGTCAGGGATAGGTCTCAGCTGCACTGTTGTGCCTCTTTTATGTCAGTAGTTTTGCTTCATGAGAAGTGCTTAAGTACAGACAGATACAAAAAGTAAGGTCTGCTTTCCATGTCTATATGGATTTTTACCAAATAGTTCTGACTCTGCTGTCTTAACTGCTTGCAAATTACATCCTTCAAGAATGGCATGTCCTTATGATACCATTATTTAGAAGACATACCATTCAGGAAACATTTTTTCATTTGCTGGTGACTATGGACAAGGATGAATTTTGCCCAAATCCTTTTTACAGTAATAGGGATTTTACAGGGACTTGTTCATTAGCTCTTCCTCTTCCAGTGCTCTTCCCTCATCCCCTTAAAAAGAAAAAAAAAAGCATTAATGTTACTAGTGGTGAAACTCCTACCTGTGAGCACAGTTGTTGGGAGTTCTCCTGCAAATGAGACTTCTGGCATTTTTATATCCTCTATTATTGAGGGCAGCCTTAGGACCCACACAGTCAAAACAGCATCTGCCCAAATGAGAGCAGTGAGGAAGTTTAAGGAAGAAATACACTGTGGATGATGGCTTTGTGTACAGTTCTGGCATGGTGCCAAAAACGGTATCACTATAGCTCTGTGATGATATTGTAAACAGTGTCTGCCTTTCCCTTCTCAAACGTCTTTTCTAAGACTGTCTTTGTTCCTGATCTCTCTTACATGTGTGCATATATATGTCTGTCTTATATATAAAGAGATTGCACACCAAATAATTATTCATTTTATATCCCAGCCCTTTAAAAACATATCATGTGTTGTAGCTTTTGAGTTCCAGTGAAAACATCAAATCAGATCTAAGGCATAGCTGTAGTTTTGCAAAAATAGTCACCATGTAATAGGATCAGGACTGTCTCTTGAGACATTTGTAACAGACATATTTTATATTTAAACCCAAATTAATAAATGTCACTACATGGGGAGGGAAAAAATGAAGCATCAGCATTTTCAGTTGCTTCATGTATTATTTTGGAATTGAGGAAAGGCCCCAAGTGGCATAGAAGTAAACATTCATCTAACTTATTTGCTGTATAATTCGTCATTCTACATGTGTTTGCATAAATTCAGCATCTGTTTTCCAGAAATCATTTTTGTGCTGATTTTATTTGAAAATGTTTGTGGTCTTGCTCTGTATTCTTACACATATTTTCTCTCAACAGAGTTTGCACTTAGGATAGTGAATGCTCCACTGGCCTTAGATTTAGCATTTGGCATACTGTGTGAGCTGCTCCAGCGGTGGGGGGAGATCCATGCTGGTGTGCTGATCCTGCTGGAATGGCTGCTGGGAGATAGCGACCTGAAAAGAGATTCGGAGACTTCAGCCCTGGTAATTTTAACAACCAGTTGCTATATCATGTTGGAAGCACTGCATTTCTACAGTCTTGTGGTAGGAATGGAATGTAACATCTCATTTGATGAGGCCTGATGATCACTACTGCAGTATTAACTGATTTACAGTTTAAAAAAAAAATGCACGTGGGTAATATTTAGAATAAAAATAGAGCTTGATACCTGTTTCCTGGCAATATCAGCATAAAATTAAAGAGATCAATAAGCAAACATTGAAATAAACCAAGAGTTACTTCACAAGACATTGTTGACTGAAATGTATTATTGCAGATGATGGCTTGCCTTGAATTTAATCTGCTGCTGTGGGTGCCAGGCACATCTGGTGTTCAAGAAAAGTGCTCTCCCAACTGCTGGCTTTTCCAGAGTTGGCATTTAAATATTTGGTAACTTTATGCCATCTTACGTACGATTGGTTCTGCACAGCACATGAAACAGCCTTGCTTACATCAGTTACTGTCTTCAGAAGGATTATTTCTGTAAAGAAAAACTTTGCCATGCTGGTTCTGTAAAGCGTAATACTATATAATACGCTGTGCTCTTTTTGTCTTGAAAAGACTGTAAAAATCAAAATGCTGGAAGGTAAACCGGAAGGAGCAGGACCAGCTACATCTTTGAGAAGTTTCTTGACAATTAATATGACCCATGAAATATATTATGGACCTTTTTTTAAGCCTGTGGTTTAGGTATGCCTTTCTAAGTTTCACTGACTGATACAATTTTCCTTTTTCATTTAATCCACTCAAAAAGCACCATGATATAGCAAATTACCATACTGGTTACAGAGAGGTCTCTGTGAAATATAAGACTGTTTCAAGCACATGTTAAGGATTAGGACTACTATTTACTTCCACTGTTTCCCAAGGCTTGTACCATAACTGCCTGATTTTTGAAGGTAAAATTTCTTTGACAAAGTAGTTCCCAAACCTTTAAAAAATGCATGTGAATTTTTACCTTCTTTTTAATATAAAGAAGTGGTTCTGTGACACCTGTTTCTGTATATATCCTCTTTTGTATCTTTTATGATTTTCTCATTATTATGAAACCACAAGTCATTTCCTAATCACTGTTGGTTTTCTTTTTGTTAAGGAAGAAGATGATTATCTGTTTGATAAAGGAGAAGTGAATTTTTGGGCAGAGAAGTTGACTCATGTTAGACAACTGAGTAAGCACCTTTTACAGCTCATATCAATGACTCATCTAACGTTACCACATCAGGGAGAACTGAAGCGACTATCAATAACAGCACTGGACCAAGCCCAGCTCGTTGAACACCACCTTCAAGCACTGCCTCCAGCTCCAGAATTTTCCAAAACTGCAGAATTCACAAGATTGGCTATTCAAAATGAGAGAATATTGCTCTGTCTTAAAATACTGAATCTACTGAAGTCTGATGATACTTGCAAAAATGAAAATCTGGAAAAGTATGTTACTAAAAGTTCATCCTCAGGGAACACGGACACATTCTCTCAGGGAGACTGAATTCCAGCGATGTTCAAGGAATCAGGATGACTCCAGTAAATCTGCAACAAACTGTTCAGTATTCAGGCTAAAACTACATTTTTATATATGAGTCCATGGATTCATTTCTTTTTACCAGATGTGCTGTGGGAGACTGTTCCTTTTAAATGCATTTGCTAATTTCATTCAGCTGAGCATTGTTTATTACAACCACTGTAGGAAGTAAAGCAGGTAAACCTAATATTTTCCATTCATCCAGGTGCAGGCCACCTGTAGTTCTCTTACATTTTATCCCATATTTTACCTCCTGTATCTTAGTACCAAGAAAAGGTGTATTATTTTGGTCTCCTTACAAAATGTAGCATGTTAATTATTAAATTAATATGCTATTTTTAAGTGTTTCTAAAAGAAAAGGAACAAACTGTGACTTTTTTGTTCATGGCAATTTTTAGAGTATATTTCAAATTTTACTGTCTTTTCCTCTGGAGGAAGGCAAGGATTTTCACTTTGGTAGTAACCTTGTTTCGCACATGGAAACAGCATTAGTTAGACTTCTGCATGCCTCTTTTTTCCTTTAAATCAAATAATTACGTTCATAAAATGGCTCTAAAATGAAGACCACTGGGTTCAGAACAAAGCAGCTGTTCCATTGCGAACAAAACAGTTTCATCTTTACTTCAAAACCCCTTGTTCCGCAAGCAGGCCTGGAAAGGAAGGTCCTGCTGAGTAGTGTGAGGCCCCTCTGAAGCTACCAGAGGTGTTTCTGTGCTCCAGCCCTTGCTTTTGAGAGATGCTCTCACCAGCACTCAGGCGGGGCGGCTGTGGGGACTGTTCTGAGTGCTTCGTGGTGATGCTGTGTCTGAAACACAAACATGCTTGTTGTGCGTTGAAATGTATTTTTCTGGGAACTGAAACTGGGTTTCAGTATGTAAACGAGACATCGAAAATAAATATTGATCTGAAAAGGTTGCGTTACCTTCCTGTAGCCAAGGGCTGTGACTGGCTGTAGCATGGCCGGGCCCCCCACAGTATGGATATGCGTCCCTGTATGCTGTCATTTCGGTCTCCTAGGGAGAAGAATATGTCCAGTGAACGACTGTTTCCTTTCAGCCTCCTCACCTGATTGTGTGTGAGCAGAGTTTGGCCCGTAAATGTCGATGACGCGCAGGTGAGGGGTGAGTGTTGCGGCTCAAGGCCCGCAGGTGGCGCCGCGGCACCGCCGTACGCGGGATGGGCCCGTTCCCTGAGAGCCGGGCCGGGCTCAGCCTGGGCAGGGTCGGGTTCCCTTAGTGCCGGCGTCGGGCTCAGCCCGGGTAGGCTCAGCCTTGGGCCGGCGCCGCTCGCAGTGGCTGCGTGCTGCGGTGCCTGCTGATAGCCGATTGCTGCCCTCTCCTTGAGTTCAAATAGAATCTGCTGTAAATCGAGCTAAGCTGCTGACTTGGATCTAATGGACATCTGAACACTGCAAAGTCACTACTGAAAAAAAAGATAACAAGTAGTGGCTGTAAGTTTCCAGGATTTGGGGTTACTTATATAAGTAATTTATGATGAAACTTGAGGCTTCAATAGGCAAAAGGGAAATGTTGGAATCTGAAATGATGTTTCACAGAATGCCCACTACCCAGCTTAATGAGCCACGGTGCAAGTTAGGCTAAAAATTAATTCGTTTGCATCTGGTTTGAGCTCCTGGAGAAGGAACAGCCCAGATTATGTCTGGAAGCCACTCTTAAAAAATAGTCAAGACCTGTACAATTAATTAAAAGCTAGCTGCTGGTTTTGCCACATCTTTCCATAATTTCTGAACTAGTGTGGCAACAGCTTTTAATAGTAAGAGACAAAACCAACTTTGTACATATCAGTTGTGTAACCTTGCTCATGTCAGGGGGTAGCACAAGATGATCTCTTAACATTGGCTTTTTATTTTTTTTTAACGGGGTAGAATTAAAAATGCATATAGATATGTATTTAATACTGGCAAATGAGTAAATGCAGAGAGGTAACAGCATAGTAGTAGACCCAAAGTGACCATAAAACTTAAGTAATTTGGTGAAGCCTTGATGACTTGGTTAATCAGTAACCAAATAGCTCAAAAACTCGGTCTTCCTTATCGTGGTGTTAAGATGCAACTGGAACCTCTGTCATCCCGCCTCCGTTTATAGAGAGCAAATAAGAATTATATCAGTGCACATACATTTCACCACACAGTGCTAGTGGCTTGTGTTACTGTGTAACTACTCAATGAAGAACCTTTAAACCCTGTGCAGCGATTGCAGGAGAAGGGTTAGCAAAGCGTGATGCCAGAGCGCTTATCGGCCGTGTATTTGATCAAAGTCAGTTTATCAAAGTATTCCTCCCAATGGCGATGACACATTGATCCGTGCATGACTGTCATCGTAAATTGTACTCTCGGTTGGCTGGCGGGCAGGATCTGCTGCGAGGTGATGTCTCCCTGGCAGAGATGTGTGGGAGGGTCAGTGCGCAGGCAACTCCGACCGGCCCAGGAGGAGGTTATGGGAAGGGATGCACGTTATCCCGCCCGTCCGCGGCATTCCCGCGCCCCGGAGGCTCCCCGGGTGCGGGGCAGGGCCTGTCGCCGGGTCGGGAGCCGTCACCCCCCGGCAGAACGGGAGGAGGGGAAGAGGCAGGAACGTGGGATCTGTCCCGGCACTCCTGGGCGGAGGAGCCGCTGCCGGCAGGCTCGGCGGCCGCGAGGGGGCACCATGAGCCCGTCAGCCGCGCGGGCAGCGGGAGGGGCCGGGAACGGGGGAGCAAGGCCGGGAATGGGGCCGTGAGCGGGGCCAGCCGAGCCGCGTCCAGCAGCAACACCCGCCGAGGGGGGGACGGGCCCCAGCAAACGGCTAGGACACGGGAAGGAGCGAGGTTTGGGCTTTCCGCCCCCCCAGCTCCTCGTCTTTCCCCGGGGGATTTTCGATCTCCGCGGCCGGGCCCGTCCCGCCGTGGGTGACGGCTCGCGGGCAGCGCCCGTCCGGGCGGCCAGGGGGGCGCCCCACGGGGGCCGCCTGCAGCCCCCCCTCAGCAGCCGCGTGGGAGGAGGAGGAGGAGGAGGAGGAGGAGGGGAGGAAGCAAACGGGCGAGGGAGCCGCGTGGCGGAGGGAGTCGAGTCTGAAACCCCGCAGCGAGGGGTTCTAATGACCCCCCCCCTCCTCCTCTCCCCACCCCGCCGAAGTTTCTTTGCTTTGCAAATGTGTTTTCCCAGCGCCGCGCTCTTGCTGACGTGGTCAGGTTTGCACGCTTGGATCTCGCGGGCCTGACATTCCTGCTCGGAAGCTAAAGACGATCAAACACTTCTGCTGGCTTTAGCAGCCATAAAACTTTACACGTTTGCCCGTCTGTGTTCTCCTTCCCATTTGTCCCGGGGCCGAACAAACGCGGGAGGGGACGGGGTGGGGGGTGCAGAGGAGCCGCCGCCGCCTTTCACAAAGTCATGTTTGCGCGGCCTTATCGGCGCGGGGGGGGGGCGGGGGTGTTTTGGACGGCGGCCGGGCCCGTCCCGGGAGGGAGCCCCGTCACAGGGGGGAGCCCCGCTGCGCGCACCGGCCGCTGCCTCCGCCCGCGGGGGGCACCGGGGGCGGCGGGGGGGAGGTGCGGCGGGTCACAGGACCTCGGCGGGGGGTGAGAAGTGAAGGGGGCAAGCGTGGGAGGGAGACGGGGGAGGGGTGCAGGGCGCGGGCGGAGAGAAATGCTTAGATGGGGTTGGGTGGGGGTCGTGTATCAGCCCGGGCGGTGGCGGCGTTAACCCTGCCTCGCATCCGCGCCTGCAAGCCAACTTCTCCTAAACTCCAAACAGAAAGAAAAACAAAAAATAAGCACCAAACACGAGGTCCCCGAAAAGAAGGGAGAAGCGGCGGGGCGGGCCGCCCTTGCCCAGCCCCGTCCCGCCGGCCGCATCGGGGCAGCGCGGACCCGACCTTTGTTTCAAACCAATTACGTGGCATAAGTTAGTTCTCGGCGGGGCTGGGGGAAGAAGTGTCCCCGGCGCTGCCGCGCCCCTCCCGCGGCACCGCGCACCGTCCGCTCCGCGGCAGCCGCGGCCGCCGAGCGCGGGCGGCTCCCGGACCGCTGGCGGGGGTTGGAGCAACGCGAGGGCGCCGGGTCTTTGGAGAGGGACGCGAAGAGGGGCGCTGCGCGGGGGCCAAGCCCGCAGGGCACGGTGAGCGCTGCCTCGGCTGTTTCCCCGCTGCTTCCGCCCCGTCCTACCCGGGCTGCCACCACAGCAGGCACACCTGGCTCGGGGTACCGGGGGCTGACTGCGAGGCACTCCCTACCCTCCAACCTGCTCAGCCACCGCTGCCGGCGCCCTCTGCCAAACTCAGGGCGGCCCGGCCGGCGGGCTGGGGCGGGGCGGGCCCAGCGGGCGGCGCGGGGCGGGCGGAGCGGGGCACCGCCCCCGCGGGCCGCGGGCAGCCGCGTTTATATGGGGGCGGCGCGGGGCGCCGCGGAGTTCCCGCAGTTCGCCCGCTGCTGTGCAGCCGCCGTCGCCGTCTCGGCCCGGCACCCGCCGTCCCGCCGGGAAGGAGTCGGGACCGTTTCGGATCTCAAGCAGACGGTCCCCTCCTATCTAGTCGTGGCTTTTCCAAACCCTCCGAGGACAGCGGGATCATTCGGTCCTTCCTGTATTTCCGACCATTACAGGATCTAGAAATGTCGACGACACTTTTATCTGCCTTCTACGACATTGACTTCTTGTGTAAGGTAGGGAAGAGCGTGCTTACCCAGGCGGGATCTGGGCTGGCAATGCCGGGGGGTGCGGGGCGACTCTACGGGCTGCTGGGGCTGGGGCACCGCGGCGGGGCGGGAGGCCGGGCCGGGCTGGGCCGTGCGGGCGGGTCGCGATCTGACAGCCGGCCGGGGGCCTGGCGCAAGGCTGCGAGCCCCGGAATGCCGCCTCGTGGCCTCCCGGCGGCCGCGTTCGGGGCGGGCTGGTCTGCAGCCGTGGGGGTGCCGGGCCGCCCCGCAGCGCCTACCCGCGTGTTGCGCTGCCGGGAGAAACTTTTGAAAAAAGTTGCAGATGCAGCAGAGCCGGTGAAGGAGCTTCTCCCCGGCCCTGCCCTGCCCTGCCCTGCAGGCGCTGGCAGCGGACGCGCTTTGCGGGCCGGTCGGGCGGCGCGACCCCCGCCCCGACTGCCGCGGCGCGCCTGGGGCGGCGTGGGGAGCCGCGGCGGTGGGCAGGCGGTCACCCGCAACACTCTCTCTCTCCCGCTGTCTCCCCCACCCCCTTCCCTCTCCCCGCCCCGGCAGACGGAGAAGTCCCTGACCAACCTAAGCAGCATGCTGGATAAGAAAGCCGTGGGGACCCCGGTGACCCCTCCCAGCTCCAGCTTCGCGCCGGGCTTTCTACGGCGGCACTCGACCAGCAACCTGACGGCGCTGGCCGGCGGCTCCAAGTTCCCCAGCCCCACCGGCTCCAGCTCTTCCTCCACCTCCTCCTCCTCTTCCTCCTCCTCCTCTTCGTTCGGCAGCCTGAAGGAGACGGGCTCCGGCGGAGGCGGCGGCGGCGGCAGCAGCAGCCCCACGGCCCTGCTCAACAAGGAGAACAAGTTCCGGGACCGCTCCTTCAGCGAGAACGGCGAGCGCAGCCAGCACCTCATGCAGCAGCTCCAGCAGCAGCAGCAGGCGGCTGGCAAAGGGGGCGGCTCCGGCGGCGGCGGGGCCCCCATCAACTCGACGCGCTACAAGACGGAGCTGTGCCGCCCCTTCGAGGAGAGCGGCGCCTGCAAATACGGCGAGAAGTGCCAGTTCGCCCACGGCTTCCACGAGCTGCGCAGCCTCACCCGCCACCCCAAGTACAAGACCGAGCTCTGCCGCACCTTCCACACCATCGGCTTCTGCCCCTACGGCCCGCGCTGCCACTTCATCCACAACGCCGACGAGCGCCGCCCGGCGCCCGGTGGGGGCACGGCCGCCCCCCCGCCCGCCGCCGCGGCCGGGCCGCACCATCACCCGCACCACCCGCCCCCGCACCCCGCCGGCAGCACCGGCGACCTCCGCGCCTTCGCCCCCCGCGACCACCCGCTGGGCGGCGGCGGCTTCGGGCACCCGCGCGGCGGCGGCGAGCGGCCCAAGCTGCACCACAGCCTGAGCTTCTCCGGCTTCTCCGCCCACCACCACCACCACCACCCCCCGCACCCCCACGGCGCCCCCCCGCCGCCGCCGCCGCCCGGCGGCCGCCTGGACGCCGCCCTGCTGGAGAGCCCCGGCGGGTCGCGCACGCCGCCGCCGCCCGCCTCCGCCTCCTACTGCGAGGAGCTGCTCTCGCCGCCATGCGCCAACAACGCCTTCGCCTTCTCGGGGCAGGAGCTGGGCAGCCTCATCGCTCCCCTCGCCCTGCACACCCAGAACTTCGCCGCTGCCGCCGCCGCCGCCGCCGCCGCCGCCGCCTACTACCGCTGCCAGCAGCAGCCGCCGCCGCCCGGCGGGGGCTGCCCGCCGCCCCCCGCCTCGCCGCCCTTCAGCTTCCAGCCCCTCCGCCGCCTCTCCGAGTCGCCCGTCTTCGACGCGCCGCCCAGCCCGCCGGACTCGCTCTCCGATCGGGAGAGCTACCTGAGCGGCTCCCTCAGCTCCGGCTCCCTCAGCGGCTCCGAGTCACCCAGCCTGGACTCGGGCCGCCGCCTGCCCATCTTCAGCCGCCTCTCCATCTCCGACGATTGAGGGGGGACGGGAGACCGGCCGGGGGGGCCCCGCGGCGGCCCTGCAAGTAAGTGACCGAAGAAAGCGAAACCTCTCCTTCTTCTCTATTTTTTTGGTGGTTTTTTTTATATGTATCTGTCTATCTACACCGAGAGTTGAACAAAACGAGAAACAAAGCATTTTGCAAAAGGGCAAATGACACGAACTGAACAAACCTATTTTTATAGAGAGACCTTGGAAGAAGGGGATTTTTGTTTCGGGGTTTTTTTGTTGTTCTTTGGAGACAAGTTATGATACGCACCAGCAGCAGCCATTCCATCTGTGTTAAAAAAAAAAAACCAACAAACTAGCATTAGAAAAGACACCACCAGAAAGCAACAAACAATCTGGGGAGCGCCGGTTCTGCCTGCCCAGCTCCTCCAAACCTGCAGACACACAGAAAAAGAAGTTACAAACTAGTTTGTGTTTCAATCCAGTTGAAATAAAAACACAGAACATACTAAACCTATAAGCTTTTTTTTTTTTAGAAAAAAAAAGAATCCAACATCCTGCCAAGAATATGCCTTGATAACAACCTTTTTTATATATCTATATATTATTATTATAACAAATGCTAAAACCTTCATTCCAAAGTTTAATATTGGTTCCATTGCCACCACTTAGTGGATGTTTGGCTTAGAACAATTTTTTGTTGTTGCTTTATTTGGAAGCACTCAACTGAGTTTAGTTTGTAATTGTTGGAGAATAACTGCTGATTTTTTTAAAATTTTTTTTAGCTGTTTGAGTTGATTGCATGAATGAGTTCACTGCACACAACTCAATATGAAATTATTTAACTTATTTATTATCTTGTGAAAAGTATACATTGGTAATTTGTTCATACTGTATTTATCGGGTATGATGAAAAGCAATAGATATATATTCTTTTATTATGTTTAAATTATGATTTTCATTATTAATCGGCGAAATGTGGAGTGTGTTCTTTTCACAGTAATATATGCCTTTTTGTAACTTCACTTGGTTATTTTATTGTAAATGAGTAAAATTCTTAATTTAAGAGATTGTATGTAATATTTATTTCATTAATTTCTTTCCTTGTTTACGTAAATCTGAAAGATTGCATGGTTTCTTTATAGAAATCGGTCTCGATGCTGTGGAAGTAGTTTGAGGAATTTCTATGGGTTTTTTAGAATGTAAATGGTTGTAGCCCGTCCGAGTTGAAAAACAAACTAGAGAAGAAAAAAAAAAAGCAGAAAAAAAGACTGCCTTAGCAATCAGACTTCAAAGTGGCAAATCTAATTCATACTTGTTTAAAATAACCAAAAAGTATTTTTGTTGCCTAACTCCACCAATCACACTGTGATATAGTCTCAAAGTATGTAGCAATAATTGGGGGTCCCAGTATTATGTCTCACAGTGCCTTTTTGAGGGTCCATGCTTGCCTTAAATATTTCTCAACCAAATAAGTATTTTTCTTAATGCTTGAGATAATTTGAATGTAGGGATGGGTTTTAACTACAGCAAAATTTCGCCACTCTTTTATAAGAATGGAGGCCATCTTTGGATCTGAAACTTTATACAGTACATAAACATATCTTGTTTAATTGAATTCCAAAATTTGTAATTTTTTTTTCCTAATGTAGAAAGTTGGGAGTTTTCCAAAACTTTCCTGGACGGTGGATGAATGAGCAGTAGTTTAGTTTTGTTTGTACATAGGTACAGATTGAGCACTATGTACTCTTTTGGACTACTTTAACAGAAGTATGTTTTGAATGTAACTAAAGGATAAGTCAACTTGAGTTGTAATATATTTTTCGGGAGTCAGTTCACTACAAATTGTGTGAGACTGTAAACTTTGTACTGTAAATGTTTTGTAGTTCTCCCAATAAAATTTTTTGGAAAAAAAAAAAAGCCAAGTAACCCTTCCAACTGCTAAAGCCCTGGCTGCCAGGCAAGGAGTATTTCTTGCTAAACACCACCACCCCCACCAATCACAGATATGTCTAGCTACAGATTAACCAGTTTGCACTGCTGCTCCAGTACACTCCTGCAGCCGTCACTGGTCGGCGGCCAAAGTTAATAAACACTTCCAGAAGGTTCGGGAATGTCAGTGGTGTACTGTATCCTGTCTTTTTTTTCTTCTTTTTTTTTTTTCCTTTTTAATTTTTTATTTTTAAGAGGATGAAGAATCAAAGGTCTACTGCTTGTAGCGTAACAGCTGGAGTGGAAGAATCTAGTAATGGCATTTATCAATCACATTGCTTAAGGGGCAGAATGAGAGTGCCATTAGCCTTCCTGGCTTGTTTGGGGCAAGGAGGAAATGGCAGTTTGGGTAATAAAAAGGCATAATTAAAGTTTACCCTTTGTTCCTCTTCACTCACAGGAATGCGGACTTCTGCCTCAATGCTCCCATCACCCAGCTGAGGGCATATCTGTTAATAGGGCTAGCATTAAATGTGCTAATCAGTTTTCAGGGCTTGGGTTTTAAACAAATTACCTTTTTGAGGGTATATTTATATAACGAAATACTTGGCAGCCTGGAGACTGAGTGTATTAATACTGAAGGAATTTTAGCTAATATCTCCACAGTTTTGGCACCTTGTTCCAGTCAGTCCCTTAAACTTCTAAGTCACGATTTCTACCAGCTTATTTTTGTTCTTTTGTCATACTAATAATAAATGTTGTTAACATTATGGCATCTCTGCACTGCCTGGACTGCCACAGCGCTTTCTATAAATACAAAGTAGAATGTAATACTGGTGCCATATGTTTGTGTAACAAACCTTGGACTGACACTTAGTTTAAAATTAAAACAAACGTAAGCAATGTATGACAACACAGCCTAGCTACAGTAGTCACTTTTTTTTAATGGATCAGTCTGACATTTTGGCTCAGAATTGCTCTCTTTGATTCCCAGACTTAATTTCTGATGAAATTTATTTTTGTCACTGGCCGTACAGTGGCCCTTAGCTCCAATGGGTCCTTCCCCAGGCATCCCTGGTACAGATGCCCTGACTGCAAGGAACAGAACTTTGCCAGTGTTTTTGAGGAACAGAGAATAGCTGGTGGTTTGACTGGTGTCTTAAGCTGATGTCTTAACTCACTTTTGGGATTTTGAAGCTAATTGTCACACTAAACTGCATGTCTCATTAATTTCAGATTTTGTTTCTTCCCTAGGTACAGTTTTTGCTTCCCTCCCTTGCCCCCCTCTTCCCCTGAGCCGGCCTTTTTTTTGCCACAGTAAATAAGGACCTTATTTATTTCTGTATTTCACTTATCTAGGACAGCTGTACTCCATCAGTGCAGTACTTTCATCTTCCCAGTGGTTTTCGTAAAACAGGATCTTGGTGAGGGTGCTGAGGTTGGCTTTGGTGTGTCCTGGCTGGAAGAAGAGTTCTTGAAGCTTTGCGGCAGCTGCCTCACGTGAAACACAACCGTGCTGGTGTCAGCACCAGTGTTCTGTGTGTTAGAAAGGCTGCCAGGACAGGATGGGTGATATCCCACCAGTGTCTCCCAGCAGGCTAGTGGCATGCCACTGTGTGGGGAGAGCTGGGCCTGAGCTGCCCTCTGCCTGGCTCCAAGTGAGTGATACTCTGAGGCCACCTGTCCTGCACCCTGTTCTGTTTGTACCTCCAAAGTGTGCTGCAACCCAGTCTGTTGCAGGGTTGTGTGCCACTGTTCAGAAAACCAGGAGTCCTTGAACTGGGAAGATAAAAGTGTCTGTTTCTTGTGCTGCACAATCAAGTGTTAACCTTTAAACTAGTGACTTATGTTGTTGACTTAAGCAAATGTTCTCTTGCTTTCATTTCAAAATTCAACAGTGTATGCAAAGCTGGTGAGGCCATTCAGGACTTTTCTCATACTTTGTGATAAATTGATAAACTCTGCATAAAAATTAAACTGGTTTTCAAGAGCTTTGGGTTGAGAAGGAGCTCTAAGTCTCTGTTGTTGCCCATTAGAGATGTGATGTACCTCTTAACAGTTGGGTCACTTAAAATGACTCAGGATCTGGAAAATGGGGATTTTACTAATTATTGGTTAGGACTGAGGCCTGCTTGCTTCAGTTTATAGTGTGAAAGAAATTGCATCAAATACTTAACTTAGTAGAAATAGATGTAATGGTATAAGGTCTTGGAATAAGAATTAATTTAACATAGTTTGGTATGATCGTTAGGGGATTTTCAAATGTATTGAATTAGTAGTTTTGATTTTTACTCCCTTATCCACTCAGTTTCCTGGGGACTTTTTGTTTGTGTGGCTTTTCTGAGTTTGCCTTTGTCAGGTGTAGCAGTGTGCTGAAACTCTAAACGCAGAGCTTCACGGATTGCACAGCACCAAACTGTGCAACAACTCACTGCCAGCAGTGAGCCACGGAGCAGGGGAGTGCTGCCCTTTGCTGAGTGCATCCTGGTTGAAGTGTGAGCTGTACCCCCAGTTCAAGTGTAGAAGCTGGAGATGCAGCACAGTCTTGTGTCATTTATGGATGAGGGCACACAGCCCCCAGAGGAGCTGGGAGGTTGCTGACTGCTAAATGCAGAATGCAGCAAACCAGTGCCTCAATGGTTAAATACACAGTCAGGGGATGAGCTCTTTTCTAGAGTATCATTTAAATGTCCAATGCAACTCTACATTATTTCAAAAAGGAAATTATTACTCTCCTTCCATTTGCTGCTCCCACCCCATCCTTAGGTGTGCAGCTTTGACTTCTTTCAAAGAGACTGCATTTGACAACCTCATTTTCAAAGAAGGCCTGAGATTTTACTTGTGTTTATGATCAAAATGTGCTTTCATTTTTTTTCATTTTGCTAGTATACCATTAAAGCTAAGGGACTTGTACTATACGTTTTTAATTGTGTGGCCTGTCTCTTCTTGCTGACCTTGAATGTGAATCTTACCTGAAGGAGCTTCAAGTGGTGGTGCTCTATCATTAATAAGGTAGGACATTTCAGGTTTTGCCTGCTGAGCCTCCAGACCTTGGCAGGACATTAACTCTGGAAATTGAAACTTCATTTTCTGACCCTTCAGCTTAAACTCAGTTCCTCAGAGTTTTAAGTTGAAGATACTCGGCTTCTCACTATTGCATCTGAAGTATAGTTATGTTGTCCCTTCTGCCAGCTTTGCAGCTGCTTGGTACCTGTCCAGAGAGAGGCAGGAATATCCTGAATGACCACAGCCAGACCTGTGAGTACTCATCTGCTAAAGAAGTAAGTGGAGGGTTGGGATGAAAATTACATGCTCAAGGTGATGTGGTGTGTTGCCTCCACCAGAAGAGAGCAGTTTCTCCACTCTGCTCCTCCCTGGCCCTTTCTGACACACTCCCTGAGCCAGCTCAGGTAGAGCATCCTGGCACCCTGCTTGCACTGTGTGGCCTGGGGTGGGTGCTTTGTCCACTGCCACCAGAAGGTCCACTCGCCCCCAGCCAGCTGTGGTGCTCACCACCTTTGCCTGGGGGTTGACAGATTTTATTAACCAGGCATTAAAAAAAAAAAAAAAGGCATTTTCTGCTGGAGTAGAGTTGAAGTGGGTCAGTCAGGAGTTTGATGATTTTCAGAGCTGGTGCAAGGGAGGAGGAGGAGATGGTAGAGCCCCACATACTGGAAAAGAGGCAGGAGTGGTGGGATGGAGGACAAAGCATTTCCCCACCAAGCTGCTAGATTGGTTTATCCCTCCTGTCTGGGTTTTGCTCTGAGGAAACATTGTTTCCTCCACAGTTCTTTGGGATATTCTTGGCATATTTTAAAACTGCTTTTCTATATTGGTGATTATAAAAGACTCAAACGAACCTTGAATATTTCTTGTGCCATTTGAACAGATACCAACATTTAAGGGAAGGTGCAAACCAAGACAGAGTTTATTTAATGTGACTGTATCCATGAACAGTTAGTTTGTCTGGTTTACTGGAAATCAAGTAATGGTTGTGTGGCAAAGCTCAGCATCTTCTGAAAAATTCTGAATGTTAAGGAAAATGCTTGTTATCAGCTGGCATAGATTTAGCAGGTTGTGTAATTTTTTGCAGCATATGTACTGAAGAATATTGGGGTTTAGGTCTAATTCCTTTATTAAAATTAATTATTTAATACTGGATACGAGTAATTTCATCTCTCCTTTCGAAGGGCTTTAATGGAAATGTTAATGGAGGCATTTTGGGGCGAATCCCTGCAAAATTTGCATTCCTGAGGAAAAGCAGGCAAAATTACTCTGACAGCTCTCGTCTCTGTTGCTGAAGAGGGATAGATGACATCTGCTGAATAATTTCTATTCTGTACATCATCTGAAAAGGAAATACAGAGTAATTTAAGCTCCCTTTTTTCTACCATGGTTAATAGCATAAACAGGGAGCTGGATATGCTGAAATCTAAATACGAGTGTCCTATATCAATGGATTATTAGCTTATCTTTTCTGAATGACGTTCACTTGAATACCTGGAATCATAATAGCTACTCAAGATAAGAAATAGAAGGAAATTCAATAACAGTGAGAGGCCAGTAACTTATGAGATCTTGATTAGCCTTCAACTGCACCTAAATGTTGGTAAAGGATTCCCTGTACTGTATGCAAAGAGAACTTTGCATTGTGAAAACCATTCTCTCATTGCAGAGGAGTGCAAACAACTGGCTTTTGTCATTATTAAGGCTTTCTTTTATCCATGTATGTATGTGAACCTTCTGAGTTTTCCATGGATGGACATTTTTTCACCTTAAATTTTCATTGCTTTAAAATTCCGGCTTTGCTGGATGGGGATGGCAGGTGGCTCTGGCCCCTGCAGTGATCTCAGAGTTCTGGCTGACTGGGGTGTGCATGTACAGCTCTGAATCTCCAAAATGCTGTCAAATCTGAAATTGGACTTCTTCTTAGTGGCGGCCATACTCCAGCTGATGACATTTGGCAGCCGTTTCCCATGGATGAGTGAGTGCAGGGAAGTGAGAAGAGGACTCCGGCCCTTCTAGCTGCCTGCCCTGGGAAGGACCGTGATCTGGTCTGATGCCTCCCTGCTGCCCAGCAGTGTGGTGGGAAGGGTGGGTGTCTATCAAAGGGAATGCCCAGATATCTCACTGGACAGCAGAACCCTGGGTCAGTTTGTGCCTGTCACAAACCTGCACCTGGATGAGGGCAAATTGTTCCTTGTACTGGATGCCATTTGGCTCTGTTGCAGAAGTGGCACAGCAGCATGAACAGGGAAGGTTCCATACTGACTGCTGCTGCTGTTTAAAGAGGGCTGAACAGCACACTGTAAATCTTGAGAGATGAATTCAGAGTTAACAAATACTTTTTCTAAAGGTCAGATTAGATGAGGAATGCAGCAATTTGCCAATCCAAATGAACGCTAACTCTAAAAAGACAGGAATATGTTTTCTACTAGATTAGCGCTCTGATCTGGACTCTTCCCATCGCCTTATGGCTGTAGGACAAAAGCAGGATCGAGGGCAGGAGTATGTGAGCTACGTGAGGCTTGGAACTCTGCTTTCAACGTCAGGGCAACTTTATATTGACTTGAAATGCCTGTGAAACCACAGCCTAAATTGTGCTCTGTGGGTTTGTTCTTCATATGCATCTGAAATCCCAGGATTTATCAAATTATGTCCAGGGGATGGGAGGAGGCAAAACCTCATGCAGTGAACTGTGTTAAGCTTTCTAGAGCTGAACCTGAAGATTTTGCTTCAGTTTGGCTGTTTAGCATTTGTAGAAGTGCGGATAGGGAGACTGCAGAGATGATGTCAAGGAAGGGGAAGCTCAGAAGCTTGGAAAAGCTGTCTTCCCTGGAGGTGGGAGACAGCTTTGGGCTAGCGTCAATGTGAACACCAAGTCATGACCTCTCCTGTCTACTCAAAATATTTTCTATGGTAACCTGCATCCTAAAATGAAATTCCAGATGGAATTTAGAATTCATAGCACAAAAGTTAGTAGTAAACTGTTCACTGCAAGAGCGTTGCTAAGCAAGTAATAAGCATCTCTTTTTAGGGGGTCTATCTCCATCTGCAAATACAAGGCAAGCCAAAATATAAGGCTGTCATTTAATGGCTGTCACATTTGCAATAGATCCTTTATGATGACTGTGAACAAAGCACAGGGGCCAGTGAATATTTCCAATAATACAACACTTTAACTTTCACAAATGAACAATCATAGGAAGTAGGAGGGATGATTCACCTGAAATCTCCAGCTTTACAGAAGAAGGTGACAGCAGCTCATTAAAAAGTTTCTCTCTGATTTCCCATCCACTAGTAGGACAACTGTGGATTGGGTTCTTATGACTGAAACAAATGTGTCCCAAATATTCAGCACCTGGGGAGTTAGTAGGCCTTGGTGGAAAAAGCCTTATTCTTAAAGTATCTACAGAAATACAACCTGACTGGTGAGTACAATCTATTGTTGCAAGACTAATGAGAGGTGAGAGGTTTGGAAAGGGATTCTTTTCAAGCGCTGGTTAATACCAGCACTCAAAGAGTTTTCTTGAAATTACAGGAAATGTACTTTCTGTAACTCCAAAACTACTAGTAGAAAAGGAAAAAGAGAGAGGGCGAAAATCAGCCATTTAGGATTACTATAACATAGAAGAAGGCAGAACTTAATATGTCATGGTTGTGCCAGCATTACACAAGCAAAGGACAGCATCTGCTAAGTTAGAAACCACAGCATGTTGCCTTGGCTTCGCAGAGAAAAGTAAAAGAAATTGTAAATACTGTTGTATGCAACTTTCCCTTCCTCTCATACTGCATCCAACATAAAAGAAAAAAGTTCATTAAAGCATTAAATATCGCACAACTTCTTAGGGTAGTTAGCTTTTATGATGCAAATGGTCCATAATTTTATGAATTGGACATTTCCCAGGGACTAAAATGTTTCAAGAGAACCCAATCTCATTGAGTTAATTTGTTCTCAGTTCTCTTAATGAGCCTGATTAAGTCCAGGTGGAAATGCTTGTGCTTCAAAATGACTTGCAGAGACCCAGCTGTCCTGGTGAGGTTTAGGTGAAAGGAAGGTCAGGTTTGTCCTGAAATGTGCTCTGTAATTTTGTCTGTGAGCTTCATTCACTGTCGTGCTGTGACTTTCAATAAAATATGTAAGTATGTGATTTCTTAGTACTTCTTTTCTAAGGAATTTGTGGATTCTGAGGAATTGAAGTTTTGATTTTTGGAACAATTCATTGTACTAATTGGGATGAGTGGGGAATTCAGGGGAATGATGGTGCCCATGCTGATGGAGCTCTCTTATCCCATGATCAGTGTTTCATGACAGAGTTTCAGCTGTATGTCTGGCTTCTTGAATTTGTATTTGAATTCTGGTGTGGAAGACAGGGAATGACCAGAGTTATGCTGTGGTGGTGGGTTTGAGTTTACAATAAAGTTTTCTCCTTCAGCCTGAAGCCCTCTTGTAAAGAGCTCTCTGCGTTCACTTGATATGAGAGGTATGCAGCTGATATTTGGAGAGGGCTAAGAAAAGTAAGAGAAATCCTAATTTAGTTGGTAAGTATCATGATACCTGATAGATGTAATTGCTTCAGTGCAATGAGGAAAAACTGCTTTCAAAGACTGAGCTCTTTTCAAGGGAGAGCTTGGAGTTGTGTTGAAGTCCCAAGCATGTTGCCTGCACTTCCCTGGGAGCACTGACAGGGACTTGGACTCAACTCTGAGAGAGCCCAAACCTTTAAAGTTTAGCCTTTGGTGTCTATGTTGGCTGCTCTCTCACACATACACCCTCCCACAACACCCACCAAATCTTCCTGACTTCTAAAATAAAATTAAATTTCTAGTGTGCTGTATACCTGGATGGGAGGGGCCTGAGTGGGCTGTGGTGGTTCAGGATCTGGAAGATTCTGGAAATCCTGGAGTAATTTGATCCTTGTGAGTTTTTGTTGTGAGTTTTCATATTTTATTTTTTTTCTAACCAAATTGAAACAAATAGGAAAGGCTGAGTAAGGAGTAAATTTTTGTCTAAGGAGAAGTGCTGATCCTGATTAACTCACCTCTCCCTGCCTGTGACTGTGAATGCAGTCTGTGCTGTCTGTCCTCGTTCATGATACTTGCTCTCTGTCTATATTGGGGCACGCTAGATCCTGCTCAGTTGGTAGAGGTACCTATTTCTCTATGTTTGTTGGAGCTTCTATTTTCTCTAGTGTCGTTGGGCTATTTGGAGAATCTCCCTTTCTGAATAAGAGGTGGAGGGGAAGGGTAATGCCTAATTAAAACTCATAAATTCCCCTGAGCAGGCAAACTCCTTTGCTTAGTTCATCTTCCTCACCCACCCCAGTTTTTAGTAGTGTTTCAGTGACACTACCTGTGTTTAGAGATTGTCAGTTGTGGAAAAACATCAGCCCTACCTAGCTGTCATCCCATTTCTGCCTGTGCTGGTGATCACTTGGGAAGTAACTTCTTCTGGTGGGCTTGGGAAGAACTACCCTATTCTGCAGGGCTTGTCAAGCTGGTAGCTCCAAAGCAGAAAGCAATATGGAGAAATGTGCATCGTTCCCTCTGTCATCTGCAGTATGTCCTCCAATAGGTAGCACAGCCTCCAGCTGCTGCTCCTCGTGGCTTGTCGCCAGTCCAACATGATTTTCCTTCAACCAAATGCACAGGGCCTGCCAGTCCCACACTCTAAAGGTGTCCTGTGCTGGCTGGTTTCCTTCATTCACATGTGCCTGTATGCTCTGTTCCTGTGTACTATTGCTGTCTTGCCAACCCTGATTCGGGCATGGTTATGGGAATAGTTCAATTGTATCTTTAACTGAATGTTTGGCAACTTCACCGGTCACTTCCAATCCATCATTGAATACACTGAACTGTGACCTTCATATTTCCAAAAAAGTGGTCTCCAAAGAGCCTTGTAAATCCCTCTGCTGTCCAGCAAAACTGCTTCAACAATTTTTAGCTGTCTCATGGCTATAGTATAGCCATAGAGTGGATGCCCTATATCTCCATTTTGTACGTTCTGCTTCAGTTAAAAATGATCTTCTGATGTCTGAAGAACTAATGTAGGAGCATCATTTTTTTTTCCACTTTATTTGACAAAAGATATGCATAAGTGCAGTGACACTTATTTGCTGTCTGTCTTTGCGTATACTGGCTGAACTTTCCCACGCCAGAGTTAGATCTGGTTGCTGAAAAACAGAGTGCAGTTGCTGCAGTTTGTAGGGTTATTGGTCTGGCCTCCCATTTAAAATTTATCAACTTCCTTAGCATGTTGTTCTTAGCGTTAACCTTACGTTTTTCTTTATACATATTCCCTGATGGAAAACATGCAGTGTTAGTCACAGGAACAGCAGATTTTGGTAATGGGGAAGCTACACCCTGTACTAAGCTGTGCAAAGCTGTTTATTGATCTTGTGATTGTAGAAATGAGAGTTGCCTGTGTGTTAGCTGGGCTGGTGTGTGGTACGTGTGGCTGCATACATTTACACATGCATATGTGTTTTATTTATTTATGGTTTATATATCTAAATAAATATAGGTGTATATTTAGTGTGTAATAATATATATTTGTTTAATCATAGCAGCATGAGAATCCTGTTATCCTTTTGGCTTCAATGTTGGCAAACACCTTGGTTGATCATGATGTGATAGATACTCATAGAAGTAAGATTTCTTGTGTAAGGATAGATCGATTGTTTGCTGATGGTGCTGTTCAATAGTACTTACACAAGTCAGTTAACTGTGGCAAGCTGTTTCATGACCTGAGACATCAGCTCTGCTTCCTGAAAAATTTGATGTAAAATGATTGCACTTTTTTTGTTTTTCTGATAGACCATTTTAATTTTGTTGCCTGATAATCTCTTATCACGCTGTGTATGTGGCCAGTGAGTAATATGTGACATGTATGACAGGTCTATGAACGTGACAGTTGTGACTGCACCCTCCTCAGTTGTCATCAAGAGATGTCCAACACTTGATTCTGTTCTACTAGTCAAACTTCCAGGAGATGCTGAGACACTGCTTAAGGTGAACTTGTATCATTCTTGAAGAAGTAGGAAAGAGGTTCTGCAGTTCCAAAATAAACTTTCCATGACTGAAAAGTGTAATTGCCTTGTATATCTTGGATTTTCATGCAGAAGAAAAGTTATATTAATCATTTGGGCATCACCAGGCATGTGATTCTTCTCTGTAGCTTTATATCCATTTGTCCAAATGTCATTCAGAGTGGCAGCTTTGTCATTCTTGAGGTAATTTATTCCTAGTCTACTTCAATTTATGTATGCGTGCCCCAAAATGATGAATTTCCTGATCTATTAATAACTTAACGTGGGATATTGGGCTCTGCGTTGTGCAGCTCTTATGGAATCGGTTTTCTGTCTTGCTGTTCTGACTCAGGTTGTCACAGTCTGAGGGGTTCAGTCCTGACTTTTTTATTTCTTCTATCAGTATGGGAAGCTGAAAACTACTCATTATAAATTTCCTTGAGAAGAAGGCTGCTTCATGTATCACTTTGTATTGGGACAGAGTTATAACAGCAGGGTTTTGGAGGTTTTCTGTTGGGATTTGTTTTTTTTTTTCCTATTAGACGTCAGGTAGGCTATATCCCTATTTTTCACTGACCTCTATTGAAAGAAATTGAATGACTGGCTGTAGGCTTAGATTTAGGTGTGTTTATATTTGGACAAGCTGTGGTGGTTGGCGTGGTTAATATTCAGTCACTTCTGTGTCATTATTGAGATGAGGTGACATTGTAGTGCCTCTTATGTGGCCGTTTCTAGATGGATGTGAGGGATCCAGTATCCACCAACTGGGTTACAATATTCGCCTATAGGCCTGAAGTGCTATACTGAACACAAGGTTAATTCAAGAAGACATTATGCTGTTTCCCCTCTTTCCCTCCCCTGCCATCCACCCAAATTGACTCATCCTTGGTTCCTGAGGATTGTTAGTGTCTCTTGTATACACAACACTTGGTGGTTGTAATTGGTGTGTGGTTTGTCAATGATTATTTACTTGGTTATGAAGTGACTTACAGATGTTATTATTGATGCCTGTTCTAATAAGGGGTTATTCAGTTGGCATATGTTTTGGGAGAGTAGTCCTTAATTTGGATGTACAGATGTCAGAAACTAACAAGAAACCATCATGCTTGCCTCTTCCTTGCAGTTCTTGGGAATTTGCTCTAAGAGGGAGCCCAATTTTCTGACTCAATCACATCTGCAACCTGTATGTCTTGATTTGGGCTGTATGATTTGTGGTGGGTGCAGGACTTTTTTCTGGTGACCTGAAAGAATAATATTTTTTTCTCTTTTTTTGTTCTTTAATTGCTAAAATGTTTAATTTGCTGGAAACTAATGACTGAGCACTGGAACAGGCTGCTCAGAGAGGTTGTGGTGTTTCCTTCCACATATTCAGAAGCTGTCTGGACACAATCCTCAGTAAAATCCTCTGGAGGACCCTGCTTTAGCAGTGACTAGATGACCTCCACTGTTCCTTTCCAACTTTACTAATTTTGTGAAACTCATACTGCTTCTGGGAGGAATTAGCGTATGCAGGGTGCTTTGGGCTCTCGTAGGTATAAATTGGGCCTTTGCATAAACGAGGTACATCTCTGCATGAGAGTTGCACCAGAAGTTGCCTTTGGTCTGTAGCTATGAGGGATGTTGCCCGAGGTGCTGATGTGACTCTATTAGAAGTGGGCATAATTTTAAAAAACAGTGGATTGGATATGGTTTAATGTGAGAGTGGGTAAACAATAGCTCATATTTTTGTTTGCTGCCTCAATATTTCTAATGCCAGTTCTAATGAGAATCTGCACTTTCTTAGAATTTATCCTCTGTCTAATGGAGAGCATAGTGGTGTTTAAACTCAGCTACCCTGACCCTAGGCTTCTGAATATTTTTTTTTTTTGTCATCTTGCACAGACTTGCCCTTCCTTGTTATTATTTCCCTTCAATATATATGGCCCAGTGCATACCTGTTTTGCAAAGCATTTTGAAAGCTGTGGGCAAAAGGAACACTTCTGCCATGCCCTTCTGTACTTGACACATTCATTTTACAGCCCTTAAAAGCGTGTACCTCCAGCAGCACCTTGCCCACCTGAATGTTGTGAACTGCATTTCCAGGTAGGAGTAACCACTGCTGCTACTGGGGACTGTGCCACAGCTCTGATTAGCGAAAGAAAAGGTATTTAGAGTAGTTTTTGGAGGGAAAGCCTTATCTGGAGTTGTGATGACTGCACTTCAGTGGCAAGGATGTAGAGAAATCCCTCTAGACAGATTTTTTTTTTTCTTAATTGTTTTTCACTCAGCATTATTAACTTGGTCTACATATGCACCCACTAATGCAGAAAGTAAGCCCGGTCTACAAAGCCTTGGTGAGAGTCTTTAAAACTTCTGGGGTCTCTAGGGCAGGGATCAAGCTGTTTTGCACATTTGAGATGCAAAACCATTCTGTTTGTGTCTGAAATGAAAATAAGTTGTTGCGGTCTTGGCTTTTATTGCCACTGTGTTCAGTGTCTGTAGATCTCAGCTTCCCAATGACCTTGTGTCCCAGAGACTAAGCCTTCGTAATGTTGACAATCTATTAATCTTAATATTTATCCTCAAAATACATAAAAAGGAATAATGACCTTGGCATAAGAAATGAAAATAAATAGGTAAGGGAAGCTGTTATTTATTTTTTCAACATTTGCATTCTGTGTATGACTTCACAAAGTATTTTTCTAACATGAATTTGTCTTTTCTACACTCTGGTACCCCACTGATCTGTTCTTAAAATACTCCTTTCTGCACAGCAAACTCAGTGTTTTGCACACTGCCCAGAACAATTGTATTCAAACTGAGATGCATTCAGTGATTGGGCCTTTTTAAAGTTTCAAATAATATTTTGTCTTCCTTGACTTTTTTTTAATTGACACTTATATTTTATATATGGGATTTTGGAGGATTAAGAAGGGGAGTGGCTGTTCTCCTCCTATTTGCAAAAACCCAAAGGGACTGTTTAGCCTAATCTCATTTCAGCTCAGTGTTTGTCTGACAGAGCTTACTTAGAGGGTCAAAGGGGTGTAGATTGCACCTACGCAAATAATAGATGTATTTGCTCATGCTAAGAGATTGATTAGTGTGTATCCATCAGTGGCCGGCAGTCCATGTTCTCCGTCTTGTTGGGCAGTTTCCTTCTGTGGTTTTTTTTCTGCAGCAAAGCTCTTCTCTTCCTTTGAATCCTCCAATGGTCCAGCTATGGTTTCAAAGGAGTGGAAATTCAGTTTTGAAGTATGTAACACTGGAGTAGGTTGCAGTGCCTGGACCTCTTCAAAGCAGAGCTAAGATGCAGTAGGCCATGAAATGACAGTTGGACCAAGCTAAACCTGGAGCGGGAACCTGGCATTTTGGAGATCCTCTGCTTAGCAGTCATGTGTCCCTGGCTAGAGATGCAGGAGCTCCTGGTTTGCTTGGGGAAGATCTACTAGGACAATTTTCCATGTCATTTTGGCAACAGCTACCCAATGCATGTTCACCATCACATGGAAAACAAAACAAAAAGGCAAAACTAAACAAACTGGAGCAGAGTGTGTGTGTGTGAGAGTGTGAGAAGGCTGCTTAAACTGATGCTGAAAAAATATGTCGCACTACATGCAGCTCCTCATATACCAATTTTACTGTCTTTTAACTAGAGGTATGTAATTAGACAGAGCTTCCCAATTTGTCACTAGAGAGGAATTTCCAGCTTAGGAGAAATATCTGTTTAGTAAATGTGTAAATATGAAGGGTCCACATTCTTGGGGATATTTTGCTGTCAGAGTACACCGATGTAGATTAATTTTTTTTTTTTTTTTAATTTCAATGTCAGTGGAGAGCTCTTCTGGCCCTTTGGAGGTTTATTCTGTATTAGACTTTGAGATGGATAGAATGCTAAAGCCTACTTCATATTTTCTGCCATTTTCTGCTCTCTTGACAACAGTTTAGTTGTTTACTAAACTTGGAACAGAAGCAATAATTTGACTTACCTCCTATGAAGTCAATCTACAGTCAATATTGCTCTTCAGTCAACAACAGGAACAACAAAAATAATGTTTTCAAAGGAGTAAATTGTACTGACAAAGCATCCTCAAGTGACTTGGGTCTAAAGGCCTGAAAAGGGTTTTCTGCTGCAATAGCCCCGTGTCTCTTGTAAGGCAATTCTTAAAAGCAGCTTCACAAGTTATTGTGGAAACTCATGTTCTGTAGGATTTCTTAAGACGCTTATCTCACCAAATATATGACACACCACTGAGGAACTGCTGACAGCACATGGGAAAATCATCTTAGTAGTTGCTTATCGAGCCATCTTGGATCTCCACAGAGGAAGCTGGGAGATCCAAGCAGATGAAGACGCTGAACCTATTTTTAGTGAAGGAGTTTTGGAGACGTTGAACAAGAGATAGGGACTGAGTTGAAAGTGCTTCTGGTTTGCAAAGAGGGAAGGAAAAGCCCATTCTTGGTTGCTAGATAAAAGACCCTCAAGCATTGAACAGGGGAAGATGCTGGTCTTGGTTTCCACTGTTTTAGTGAATATGTTGCTGATGAGTGCACTAAAAATGTGACTGCTGGTGTGTGTGTTGGGTAGCTTGAGGTTAATGCATGTTGGTAACACTGGAGCTCAAGCTGTCATCTTGTCCCCATCTGTCCTTGTGAGCCTTTAGCTACAAAAATGCTGAATCAAAGACATCACTGAGTCAGCAGAGATGAGCTGTTGGCTGTGTCTGGTGCCCTGTCATACAACGTGGAGCACAGCACTCACTACTGACCACTTTAGTGTACCTCAGCTTCCTCTGCCTTTCCAGGCAGCTGCATCTTCCCTGCTGCAGGTCATGAGCTACCACAGACCTGCCTCAAATACTAGGCCCCTCATTCAGTCCCGATGCCACTGGGAGACTAGATGTGTCACAGATGTTTCCACTGTCAGTGCACTGTGCAGTGTGGCTGCTGTGCTTCTTCTAGGCAGCTTCTTGAGCTTGGCTCCTGGAATGGCAAGAAGCCTCCAAAAGCAGCTGACGAAGAAACTTTGTCAGCAGAGCTCAGAAAAACGGTTTGCAGCTTGGTTGTCGTTAGCACTGAATGTCTCTCGCTGTGGGAAAAATGAGAAGAAACTATTATTTTGAAATCTTTCATGGAGTGATGATTGATAAGAGCTGTTCAGCACAAGGAAACTAATTCAGGAGTCAACAGGTGCCTATTCTGCATTCAGCAACCAGTCATGGAAAAAAATTAGCAAGAGCGCAACAGGTTATTCCAATTGGACATGCAGTGCCTGGGAACAACAACCGACAAGTCCCAATTTGTGTCCAGCTGCTTAAAAACTGCCACCCAACTTGGTATTATCCTTCTGCCCTCGGGAGGCTTGTCTTGTGAAAAGAGTTATTGATGGCTGATTTCAACATTCCTCAGGGCTGTGCTCATGGTGAAGTATCTGCCCCAAGTCCTGATTTCAAAGTAAATGAACTCTGGGTTACAAATAAGAAATAGAATTCTTTAATATACTCCCTTTGTCTATAATCTCAGTTCTTATATATATCACTCCTTTTGAAGCTTTCTGCTTGGAAAGACTGGAAATTTGAGCAGAGATGATGCTACAGTATTTTCAAGTCCAGAAACATAATGGAGTGTAATACATGTTTCTGTGCCCTAAGTAGTTACCATTTAAATCTGATTAATAATTTACATTTCATATGACTTTCCTTGCACCCCAAGAGCTTTGCAGAAGGAATTCCTATCATTCTGAGTGTTCATTTTATATATTTTAAGTGGGGCAAAGACTTTGGAATTGTTGCGGGGCTCACAAGGGAGGTCATGGTGGAAACTGTATGGCCTGTGGGCAGGGTCCAAGCTGGCAAAAGCATTCCCTTACCATGTTGTCTGCTTGCTACAAGCCCCTGTCCTCAGGACCCCATAGGTGGGCAGGAGCAAGGCTGGGTGGACTGTCCTGGCAAATCACTTTTTGTTTTCTATGAATTCGCTCCCCGAGACCTTGGCATGTGCTGCACAGTGAAAACCTAAATATTGCACAGGAATATGATGCAGCTTCTTAGGTGCAGACATTTAATGTCACTTATCTTGTCTTGAGGTAAAGACAGTCAAATCGATCACCACTGGTTTACAGCTGCTGCTCCAAAAAGGCTGAGTCTTCTGCAGCTCTCATGGCTTATCGATAAACCCTGTGCAAATGTCCCAAAACACATCACAGCTGTTCAAATGACACTAAATGCATATACTTTGGTGTTTTGTGTAGGTAATATGTGATAGCTGTAGCAGCCTGGTAGAAGACAGGGCTAAAAGCCCCTGATGATGACAATGAAAGTATGTGTTGTAAAAAATGGGATGTCAGCAGTCTTCTCTGCTTCTTTGCTTTTCTGCGCTTGTTAACTCTGTATTAGCTTCTGTTCTGCTCCTCCTCGCTCTTTCCTTTTCTAAATATTCCTGATGAAGTCTGGAAGCAAGGGTTAGTGGGCATGCCTTGTCCTGGAAAAATTTCTTCTAAGCTATTTGTTTGTTTTTTCTATTGTCAGGTAGTTCAGCCCTCCCAGTGCTCCAGGAGCAGAGATGTACCCTCTGTGCCGGTTGTTTGCCTAAGTATCAGTGGATCATGACTCTAAGTATTAATCTCTGTAACTCAGAAAAGAAAACACAGTATTGCCAGCTGCATGCTTAGAGTTGCATCGTTATTAATCACCTGTAGCTATTGCTGTCTGAAAAGCAATTCTTATGTAGTTATTAATGGCTGCTTTGTGT